>NW_026962563.1:17500-38795 GCF_032445375.1 Bacillus rossius redtenbacheri | reverse complement strand
GAATGAGTGAAGGATGTGGCGAAGTGCAGGGTTGAATCCCAGAAAGGCTAGCTTGAGGATTAGGGCTTGGTGATGGACTGTATCGAATGCACGACTTAGATCTAACAACACCATGCCGGTATGGGTCCTTTGGGTGAAACTGAAGGTGATCTGGTCGGTGACGTGAGCTAATGCATGTTGTGTTGATAGGTGACGTCGGAAGCCAAACTGGAATTCTGGCAGCGGGCGTAGCCGGGCTACTTCCGCTTCCAACCTGGCCAGAACTATGCGCTCCGCTACCTTCGATATCACCGATAGCAGGGAGATGGGGCGGTACGACGCTGGTCGGCTGGAGGCGCCTTTCCCCTTGAATATGGGTACCACCATGGCCTCGCGCCATGAACGTGGGTAGTGACCTAGAGTGAGGATGCTATTGATAATGTTGGTGAGATAGATGAGTGCTTTTTGTGAAATGGATTTGAGGAGGCGTGGGGTGACTTCATCTGGGCCAGGTGCAGCATTGCTGCGCACACGGTTGATCTCTTTCTTGACCTGCCGAGGCGTGGTTAGGTCAAGAGCGCCAGGTGCAGGTGGCGGAGGGGGATGATAGTGGGTGGGGAGTTTGGAGATGTGTGGTGGTACTGGTGCCGGGGCAAATGACTTTGCGAAATGGTCTGCCAGGCACTCCGCCCTGTCAGTCGCCGACTCCGCCATGCCATCGCCCACCTCTAGGGGAGGGATCGCTGACCTGGCCGAGCGAAGGCTGCGTGCAAAGCGCCACACTGAACCATTCGCTAGTGACAGCGCTCGGAGCTTTTTGACTTCGTTCGCCGTTGTCCATTCAGCAACGGCCACTCTGCACCGTCGGAACAGTGCATTGTAGCCGTCCCTGTCCGGCTGCAGGCGGGTACGCTGCCATCGGATCCGAGCCTTGTTGCGAAGTGAAATGAGTGCCTTGATGTGGTCTGGGAATGGGATGCCATGATGATGTGGTTTGACCTGGGGGATGTGTAGTGAGGCTGAGGTAATAATGGTGTCAGCGAAGTGGAGAACATGCTGGTCGAGTTCCTCCTTCGTGCGGGCTCTACGTTGCAGATCTAGCTGCTGGTCCATAGCTGTTCGATACTTTTTCCAGTCAGCTAGTTTATAATTAAAGATGAGGCAGGTGGCAGTTTGGGTGACTGTTGTGTCAATGGTACCCATGACAGGGTAGTGGTCGGATGTCAGTTCGGTGCAGACAGTAAGGGGGTTGACTCTGGGCAGGTTGGTGCCTATCACCAGGTCCAGTACACTGGGGCTGCCAGTATGGGAGTGGGGGTGGTACGTGAAAGTGTCAGGGGCATGGAGTGTTAGGGGGGTTTCAATTAGGTACTTGCGGAGGGCAATACCCCTATAGTTATTCCGTAGGCAGCCCCAGGAGGTGTGCCTGGCATTGAAGTCACCCGCCAGGATGACACGTGAATCGAGCCGGCGGAGGCTGGTGAGATCCTCCGCCGGGAATGGGGTTGTTGGTGGTATGTAGAGAGCCACGGCGGTGAAGGGCGTGGGGTTCGTGTGCATCCGCACTGCTACCGCTTCCACATGCTGCAGTTGGTGTATCTGCCGCCTGTGGTGCGACAGTTCTCGACGCACAAGAAGAGCCACGCCCCCCTGAGAGCCATCCAGTCGGTCGGCGCGGTGCGCCACATATCCCTGTACTGCAAACGGGGCGCCAGCCCTTAGCCAGGTCTCTGACAGGAATACCAAGTCTGGCTT
This sequence comes from Bacillus rossius redtenbacheri, assembly GCF_032445375.1. Lineage (NCBI taxonomy): Eukaryota > Metazoa > Arthropoda > Insecta > Phasmatodea > Bacillidae > Bacillus > Bacillus rossius. The sequence continues at coordinate 37,061 of NW_026962563.1, read as the reverse complement.
GTGAGTTGATATGAAATGAGAGAACTCGGCAGTTTTGTTAGACACACAGTTGCTGTTCCAGACCGTGAATTTAAGGGAGGGCATTGGCTAATGAGGTGAGGATGGAGAAAACGACTGTGCACTTCTCATCATTGTTCTGCGCTGATTTGAATTTCCTTACTGCATCCAGGAAAAAAGGAACCCATTTTAATAAGTTTAGTTCTTTTACAAGTTTAATCAGCTCGGTGAATTCACAAAAAAGGTTGGGTTCTGCATTAGGTGGTTGATGTTTAGCTGGGGGCTGACTTGGTGCGGGTTGACGTGGCAAGAGTTTATGGGGAGCGCGAGTGTCGCGAGAGGGGCATTGTGGTGCAAGAGTGGGTGTGTCTGGAATGAGGGGTGCTGGTGGTGGTTGTGATGTGAACGCCTTTAGGGCGCTCGCAAAGGAGTTTCTGGGGGGCTTCAGTACAGGGAAGTTGCTGGTGGTGGCAGCTGGTGGTGTTGGTCCAGGCTGTGTGGTTGGAGTTACCTTTGAATTCAGAAGTGCCAGCCTGACTGGGCACTCCCTGGAAGCGGCATGGTGTGCTGTGTCGGCCATCTTGTGGTCAGCACAGTTGACGCATGTGGGGGGGATTTCGTTTGGTTTGTTGCACTCGGTGGATGGGTGCGCTCCCGGGCATCTCACGCACCTGGGCTTCATGTCACAGCTGAAGATGCTGTGGTTCCACCGCTGGCACCTCACGCAGCGCTGCAGGTCACGCCGGCCCCGGTATGCCTCGAACTTGGCCTCCATGTGGTCGAGGTGGTGGACTCCCAGAATGTCTGAGAGCGGGAACGTGCCCTGCAGGGACACTAGGTACAGGGGCACAGCGATGGTCTCCCCGGCAGGTGTGCGCCGGTCCATTCGCTTTATTGATTCCACTGGCAGCCCCAGTGCGCAAACCTGTTCCTTCAGTTCCCTTTGATCGTAATCCACCCCAAGGCCCCTGATGACAAATCTGGTGTTTTTCTGATCTGCCCTGGGGTGGGTGTAGCTCTCAAACCCCCTCTCATGGAGGAATCGGAGAAGCCGCACATGGTCCTGAGGTGTCTCGGTTTTAATTTTCACATTATAGCTTGTAGAACTTATTGAGAATTCATTTGTCAGTAGCTGGGAGAGCGCCAGCTTGTGTTGCGTGAAGGCCTGATTTAGGGCAGTTTTGACAAATACGGGGGGCATTGTCAGTTTCACAGGGGTTCCCTGCACACGACTGGGCGTGGGCCGGGGCGGCGGTGCGGTGGGACTGCGTAGAAGTGGCGGTGTGCGCTGCCGGGGCGGTGGTGTCCCTGGGGCAACTGTTCCATTGGTGGTAGCAGCTGGCTGGGCTGGGGGTGCAGTGTTGTCTGCTCCCTCTTCAGCTAGGAGAGCATATTTGTTAGCCTTGGTGAATGGCATGGAGTTGGGGCTGGTCTGCAGGTGTGAGGAGTTCCGCTTCTGGCCATTTCCCCCTGGAACAGTCTGCCAGCCGAGGTCCTCATCCATTTGCATGGGTGGCGTGGTGGTGTTGCGGTGGTAGTCAGTTTTGCTGAGGGGTATGGCTCTCTGTGGCTGCTCAGACAGTTGAGAGGCCTCGTAATGTTGTAGGTACCTGTGATATTCTGATTCACAGACAATTTCTGGCAGCTCTTCGTCGTAGCTGAAGGATATCGGCTTAAAGTCCTGGATGTCGCATATAGTAAAGGGGTGGTCAGGCTCAAGTTCTGCTGCGATTCTGCGCAGGTGCACCCTTACCATTATTGGTTTGCCACTGTCGCTTTCGACCTGGTAGTAGGCGCCATTTAGTGCGAATACGGAGGTGTCGTCAATTAATTGTTGTTTCGCTGGGCAGTACAGCTCATATAAAGCTCGATCTGAGTTGGTTTCACTTGTTGATGCACTGGTGTGGGCGACATTGTGTGGCAAAATTAATTCGTTGAGATGTGTAATTTTGCCTGGGCTCGCAGCCGAGCTGTTGTGACTGGCGGCCATGTTGGTTTCAGAAGTGTAGGCGGCCACTTCGTTGTCCTCTAAAATTCTTCGCCTTGAGTTCATTCGTTGTATTAAATAATTGCTGTTGCTGGCTGTTTGATTTGATTGGTATTCAGTATTTTCTGCCATACTGCTGGTATAGGCTTTTAATATTGTGTTGTTGGTAGGAACAAAATGTGAAATATTGTGCGAATCGATATTGTCCATGGAGGTGTTGGGTGCTCCAATTAATAGATCAGTACTGAACCGAGATATGGGAACACACCCACCCGAATGTTCACTTCTAAGGTGCCCATACTCTATGCTAGTGAGATCATAACCTACATGGCTTGCAATGTTATTGTTCATTAACGAAAACTATTTACACTATTTTACACACGAATTCGGCTGTGCCGAAGCTCACCTTTATTTGGGTCCATGTAAAAGTTGATTTTGCACACAGTTTATACTAGAAAACAGCACTCGCGGCACTTTTTACACGAAAATTTGCGAAAAATCGCGGCACCGATTTTCGCGCACACTTGATCGGACGAGAACCGGTGTGTTCATCGTGATATGGCCGTTGGCAATGATATAGATGTTTTTTTTTTGCAGTTTGTATTTGCCACTCGAAATAGCTATACCAGGTGTGATTGTTACAAACAACAGGAGAAATCGTGTAATGAACACTCTTTTACTTCCCCCCCCCCCTCCCCACACACAACACCCACCACCCTCACCATCCCAACCACCAAAGCCCTCTTCAAAATACACTCTCACACACACACACAAACCCACACTCTATAACTGATGAACATTACCATAACTTCTTAAAGCCATTAGATAATATTTAACTCAAGAAAGGTATTGTGATATGTTTAAAGAAAGAAAGGTGAAACCTTTAACTTTACCAGCAGGTATTAGTATCACTGAGGTATCTTCTAGGTTGTAGCAGCAATAGTAGTAATAATAATAAAATTAAATAAGGTAATAAAAAAGAAAAGTTATACATGTGATCAAATCATGAATGTATAAAACTGGAATGAATTTAAATTTTTTTTATTTTTCTTCATAGGCTGTTTTGAAATTGATGAGTAAGTGCCTCTTCTTTTAAATTTTTTAATGCTGAACACTGTTACATAAGAGATGAATGTTTAGAAAATATAAAAAAAAAAAAGCTAGCCCAGCCCCCTCCCCCCCTCACACAAAATCCAAACAAAAAAAAAACACCCTCCTTCAAAACATCACATAATCATCCAGCCAGCAGTGCAGACGAGAAATTTGCACTCGGGGCCGCCATTTTGACGATAAATTCTTGCATGGCACACCAAAGGTAGGAAAGAATTTAAAAAAATAAAAATAATGGGCGAGCACCCTCGCGTCTGCCTGTAGAAAATGAAGTTAAAAGTAACATAACCTAAAGACAGGCACACACTAGGGTGCTCCCAGGCGGTTGAGAAATTTTTTCCCGCCAAAAGACTTATATATATTATTTATTTTACTGTTTTTGGCAGGGGGCTATGTCGGTCTGTGTGCAAAGTAGTTCCTACTCCCGCCGCCAGGAGCGCGCGCGGTGGGTAGCGATGTTGTTTTTTCTGCTTTCATTTGTTTATTATTTAGAGGGTTAATGCTATGTAAATGTACGCAAGTTTGGTTATGTGTCGGTAGTTGTGCGAGATTTAATTTCCGAAACGAAATTTGACTTTCATCGGCCTGCATTTCTCACTTATTCGGAAAATACATGTGTGTTTATGTATGTATAATAATCGAGTGATTTTGTAATAATTTGGAAGTTTTGTTTGCGTGTGCGATGTGGGGAAGAAAAGGTGTGCACACGAGTCCTAGGGCTATATTTTTTTTTATTGCGAAATATTTACTTCATGTGGTGAAAAATTTTAAATTATTTGTGATGCAAGTGAAATTTTTTTTTTTTTTTCAGTTGGGTGATGTGTTTGTCCTCGTTTGTGTGCAAGGAAGCAAACATGCTGAAGGTAAGGGGCCATAAATGACACTTTAAAATATTAGTTTACCATTAATTTTGGTTAAATATTAAATTGCCATATAAGTAAAATCATGTCAACTGTTGTATTCCACCCAGTATAAGCTGTTAGTAATGGGTACTTAATATAAATAGAATAAATGTAAGCATTTTCGTCTGCATGAAAATTCACTTTTTTTTTGGATCCATTTGTACTGTGGGTAGTTAAATAGTACATTATGTTGTTTTTACTTCGAAGTACAAAACATCTTGTGCATGATTGCAAATTCAAACGCAGTTAAGCATAATATGAATTCGAATTATGTGTGTGTGTGTGTGTATATATATATATTTTTTTCAGTTTTTTTTTTTTTTTTTTTTTTTTTTTTTTTTTTTTTTTTACTGTGTCCAGTTTTAGCACAAATGGAATTATTTTCAAAGTGAATCGATGCAACTGGTCTTTGCCATTAATATTGATATATGATCTAACTAAATTAAATAGAAAGGATTTTTTTATTTATTTTTTTATATATATAAATATATTTGTAGCAATGTACTAATGACCACAGAAGTAAGCAAAAAAAAAAATATATATATATATATCTCAGCCAGTAAACCATGCGTCTTAAAGACTTTTTTTAATGAAAATATTTCTGCCTTGGTTAAGCTTACATTTACTATCATAGGGATTGAGGGAATTGTAGAACAGCAGCAGAAGCATTTCCTTTCATGATCATGTTCTTGGTCCTGAAAAGGACCGTTTATGTAAGCATGTGCACACCAGACCTGCTCACTTGGAGCTGGTGTATTTGGTGACAGCCTTGGTGCCCTCGCTGACAGCGTGCTTGGCCAGCTCCCCGGGCAGCAGCAGTCTCACGGCCGTCTGTATCTCGCGGCTGGTGATGGTGGAGCGCTTGTTGTAGTGGGCGAGGCGGCTGGCCTCTGCCGCGATGCGCTCGAAAATGTCGTTCACGAAACTGTTCATGATGCTCATGGCCTTAGATGATATGCCAGTGTCCGGATGAACTTGCTTCAACACTTTGTAGATGTAGATTGCGTAGCTTTCCTTCCTCTTGCGCTTCTTTTTCTTGTCGCCCTTCGAGATGTTTTTCTGGGCCTTGCCCGCCTTTTTGGCTGCCTTACCGCTCGTCTTGGGGGGCATCGTAGGTCTGAGCTGTGCCGCTGTCGCTAGATGAGTGAGACGGGAATTTTTTTTTTTTTTTTTTTTTAGACTACAGCCCCTCCACGCTGAAGTCAGTCTCACACAGCCGAAGTGTTTGTGAGCCCTGCTAACCAAATGGGAATGATTTGACTGAGGGAATTGATGCGTGCCAGGTGGGACCTATACGCTTAATTTGATAAACTGAGTAACTGCCTATGCTGTCTTCACTCTCCTGTGAGGGAGGGGGAAGCAGCTGGCGACGTGCGTCTGGCGCGGTCAAGCCTGCAGGAGTGCGGAATTTGCACCCCGACAGCCTATGGGGAGTAGCAAAGGGTAGACAACAGTAAACCAGCGAGCGCACTGGAGGAAACCTGTTGCCTGTGAGTGAAAAGTTAACGCAACCGAGGGCCCGAAGGGATAGGAAGCGGATGAGGGCGAATGGGATCTGTGGTTCTCCCTGATGGGATTTCTGGAAGAGCCATTTTGAGCACGCCATGCGGCGTATGTGCTCGGCAGGCACGAGCGAATGTGGCAATTTAGGCCTCGGCATCTCGAGGGCGGCAGGAACTGCTGGCGCGACCTGCAACTAAAAATACAACACATATTTACATTGTTCTATAACTAAGTTTAATGGCTATTAGCCCGGTTAGGCTAATAAAGGGGCTCGTGCACTCAGGCACTATGGCCGGCGTCTCTGAGCCACAAGATGATGGGTGAAGTCGTGGGTTTAGATTTATGTTGCGAAAAATTTTTAATATTTAATATATATGCATATATAATTAATAATTACAATTATATATGCATATATTTTTCACTACTGGGGTGGTTTAGAAGCACTGGGGGGGGGAGAAAAATTATGACGTAAAAATAATTTTTAAACACTAAAAATTCGGGTGGGCATGGCAGCAGCTCTCTGGAACATGGCGCCCTCTCCCTCGCCGACAGGCACTGTGGGCGGCGTCTCTGTGGCGGCCCCCAGGGAGGGCGGGGAACATGGAGCACAGCTGCTGGAGAGTAGATGACAGGGTGAGTGGGGGGAAAATTAGGTTGCAAAACTTCAATAATTTAGGAAGAAAACTAAAAATGAATGAGGGATAATTGCACTGAAAAGGGGGAAACGGCGATTCTCGTTGTTTTCTTAAATCAGGGTGGTGAAATTTGTTGAATCAGGATACGGTTTCATAATGGTGAGTGTTTTAGGAACAAATTGCCAGTTCAAACATGACGGTGGAGTTTATAGTTAAAAAGTTATGTGGAATTTAGTGTGACAATGTGTAGACGAGTTTTTCGGCTGAAAGTTCTCTCGCCAGTCCGCAACCGACTGCGGGTACCCCCACCTAGGCTCCGCCCACCGGCGCGGACCAGCCAATCAGCGCAGACCCGGGCTTGGCGAGAGAGCGAAAAACACGACTGATTTTGACGGAGTATTTTTTAAGTGTTTACGGGGGTTTTTCGCATAAAATGTGTTTCGGTCTTTTGAATTTTCTGGCATCTTCAGGATTATATCGTCCCAAGTTGTGTACGAGCGGATTGGTGTGTGTTTCGACTGATTTGTAAAAGGAAGTGGCTTGCTTGACGAGTTGCGCGTGCAGTGTTTCTATGCGAAGTTCCTTGTGTATTAGGCGCATCGGGACATAAATGGGAACTTGCGCTATTCTTCTTAGGGATTTGTTCTGTACGATTTGTAGTTTCTTCAAGTGTGTTGGCGCTGCGTAGCTCCATGCTGGGGATGCGTAGGTTACTATAGGTTGGACGCAGGCTGTGTAGAGGATCTTGCCATTATGTGTACTTAAGCTGCTCTTGTGGTTTAAGAGGGGGTACAGCGTTGCTAGTCTTGCGTTGGCTTGAGCTTGTTTACTGGCGATGTGGTTCTTCCATGTGAGTCCGCGGTCCATGTGTACTCCTAAGTATTTTACAGTTGTTTTGTATTCGATGTTGTTATTGAATAGGTTGAGCTGCGGCAGGTTTTCTGGGACTCGTCGGCGCGTGAATATGATGGCTTCGCATTTGCCTACGTTAATTGATGTCCTCCAGTCGGTGAACCATGCTTCTATGGTGTGTAGCGAATCTTGCAGTCTTCGTACAGCCAGGTGGGGGCTGAGGGAGCTTGTATAGAGCATGGTGTCGTCTGCATAACACGCAATGTTGGCTCCAGGTAGTTGTGGGAGATCTGCTACATATATGTTAAATAGCAGGGGCCCTAGTATACTGCCTTGCGGTACCCCTGCTAGTATTGGTCTAGGTGTGGATATGGCGCCTGGAATGTGTGCACGAAATGAGCGGTGATGGAGGTATGAGTCTAATGTTTTGATGTATGTGTCCGGGAGTTGTATGACCTGGAGTTTGTGTAGCAGTCCTTCGTGCCATACTCGATCAAACGCCTTTTCTATGTCGAGAAAGACAGCTGCAGTGTATTGGCGCCAGTTGAATGCGTGTGTAATGTGTTCTGTAATACGGACTAATTGTTGCGTGGTGGAGTGACGAGCCCTGAAGCCAAACTGGTAGTCCGGGATTACACGATGTTCTTCCAGATGTAGTTGGATGCGGCGAGCTAGCACTTTCTCTGCGACTTTAGACAGCGTGTTGAGGAGACTAATTGGTCTGTAGCTGGTTGGTAGTTTGGGATTTTTGCCTGGTTTTGGGAGTAGGATTAGTTTGGCTTCTTTCCAGGTGTGTGGCCAGGAGTTTGTTTGTAGGATGCCATTGATGCAGGATGTGATTGCCTGAAGGGCAGGGAGTTGGAGTTGTTTGAGGACGAGGGAAGGGATTTTGTCTGCTCCTGGCGCTTTGTTGTTCTTCAGAGATTTAATTATTCTTTTCACTTCCATTTCTGTGGTAAGGAGAGGTTCCGTGGTGGTTGTGGCTAGTCGCATGTTGGCTATTTGCTCTGACACTAGGAGTGTGTGAGGCGGATTGTTGGGGAGGATGTTGGGCTGGAAGGCAAGTTCCTGGCTGTCAGCTAGCGCCTTCACTTTCTCCTGTGGTGTGTAGGCGAATGTTCCAGTTGGCTGTTGAATGGGGGGAATGACGACGGGTTTGGCAGTTAATGATTTGGTGGCTTTCCATAGAGTGTTGTCGGCTGTGGTTAAGTGTGAGATTTTGTGGTCCCACAGTGTGGCTCGGTGTAGTGCTAGGTGACTGAGGAATTCGGAGTGAAGATCGTTGTAGTCCTTCTTGAGTGCTGGTGTTCTGTTGCGTTGCCATCTACGACGAGCTTGATTTTTGGCAGTGAGAAGCAGTTGCAGGGGAAAGGGAAGGGCGACTGTATCAGGTTTCGGCTTTGTTGTTGGGACATAGTTTTGGATGGCTTTGGTGAGTGTTCTGGTTAGTTCTGCCGAGTACGCCTGCAGGTCGGCAGCTGTTGTAATGGTAGGGACAGGAGTGAGGTGGTGTTCTACGTAGGAATTTAATTTTGGCCAGTTGGCTTTTCTGAAGTTAAGGATTTTCTTAGGTTTGGTTGTAGGTGTGTGGACGTCTTCTAATGTTGCTACGACTGGCAGGTGATCAGAGTGGAGCTCATGGAGGACTTCTAGTTCGTAAACAAAGTTGGTATTAAAATAAATAGTGAAGTCTAGGATGTCAGGATTATGTTGAGGATTTTCAGGGTATCTGGTAGGATGGTAGGGAGCGCAGACCATATAACGGTGTTGCTGCTGATGTGCAAACAGCACCCTGCCATTTGTGGTTGTTTGTAGGCAGTTCCATGCAGGATGCTTGGCATTGAGGTCGCCTAGGAGAAGGAAGGAGGAGGTGAATGTGGCTAGGACTTGTAGGTTTTCAGGTTTAATAGAGCGGCCAGGCGGCGCATATGCGGATATGATGGTGCATTTCTTGCCTTTAATTGTAAGGACTACTGCAACTGCTTCTATGAGCCCTAGGTCCGGTAGGTGAACTTCATGGTGGAGTAGATTAGTGCGCACTGCCAGCGCCACTCCCCCCCCATGGTTGTCCTTGTCTGTTCGGTGTATGATGTAACCTGGAATGCGCAGATTGTCTGTGGGGGAGAGGTGAGTTTCAGTGATGGCAATAATTTGTATGTCGTGTTCGCGAAGAAATTCTTGTAGTTCTGGAAGTTTATGTCGTATGCTTCGTGCATTCCAGGTGGCTATTTTTGTAAGGGGGACATTAGTGTGGTGTGCTGTCATGTTTGGGGGAGGAAGCTGTGGTTATGGCCGTGATGAGGTCGACGGCGAGGTGAATTCTGCTCTCTGGTGGAATGGTGGTGTCCAGCCAAGCTGCCAGTAAGTTGCACAGTTTTTGCGCCACATCCATTAGTATTGGCTGCGCTTCTGCCACTTTGGTGAGAGTGCCACGCAGCACCTGGCAATCTCTGTTGTTGGCCGCCACTCGGTCAGGTGTTATGACCGCTGGGGGTGTAGGCAGAGGCATACTCCGCGTCACGATCGTGGCCGGCATGGTGGTGGTCCCATGTGGTTGTGGTTGCAGTGCAGGAACTGCCGGAGCACTGCTTGTGCTTGGTGTGGTGTCCATCTGTGGTGCCACCTGCACAGGCATAGCAGGGGCTTGCTGCATTAGCATGGGTTGCTCTGGTGCGGTCGGGGCACTCACAGGGTGCTCCGAGTATTGGCGGAGTCGTCCTGCCTGTGAGGTCATCTGGTCGTATTCCCTGTTGAGGTTAGGCTGACGCGGTTGCCGCTGTTGTCGCCTACGCTGCGGACGAGGCTGGTTGTATGCATAGGCGGTCTGCTGTTTTGCGAATTGTCTTGCCTCTCTGTCATTTAATGTGCCAAGTGTCGGGTACTCTTCCCCCAGTGTCGAGTACCGATTGCTGGTTGGTGGCGCCCAGTATTGTTGTTCATCTGGTACAGGGCCTGCCTGTGGTCCCTGTGGGCCATGGTAGCCATCTTGTGCTGGTCTGTGACGGCGTTGCACAGTTTGCCAGCCTCCCTCTGCTGCAGCATGGCTGTACTGCCTGTGCTGAGGGGGGGGCGGGGGAGCTGCGGTCCAGGTACGCGCCTGTCGTGAGTCATGGTGCTGACGCCCGTATGCTTGCTGTTTGCGCTGTGGCTGGCCACGAGGGCGTCTCTGCAGCCACTCCCTCTGATAAACAGGGCAGCCTCGATATCTGGCATTATGCTCCTGTTTACAGAGGGCACAGCGTGGCGGGCGTGGGCAGTCCTCCTGCAGTTTGTGGGGCCCGGCACATTGGGGACAGACAGGCCTGGAGTGACACTGTTTGGCAATGTGCCCCATTTGGCAGCATATGCTGCACTGGAGGGGCCCCTTGGGGTGGCGAAAATCTGTGATTCGTATTCTGAGGCCAAAGACTTGTCGAAGTGAGTTGACAATGGCCTCACTCCCCTGTGGCACATCAAGCTGGAACATGTTTGAAGCTCTCTTAGAGTAGTCGTACATCTGGTGGACCACCAAGACTGGTACACCCTGTGCCAACAAGTCTTGAGTGATCCTGTCTGTGCTGGTACCCCCTGGTATGTCTTTGATGACATACTTCAGTGGTTTGTCCTCCGGGGCTCGAGTGACAAAGTATTCTATTTCTAACCCGTCGAATGCCTTAAGGGCTTCGCGGTAGTGCGGTACAGAAGTGAAGTAATATAGGGTGCCCCTGTTGGTGTTCTTTGCTGTGAAGCTCAGACCCAGTCTCGTAAATAGGTCATAGACCCTCTCGTACGGAATGTTCTGCGTATGTTTAACCGTGATGGGGGCAGTGCGGAATTCGCGCACGCCCTGTGGCGTGACGTCAGCGTCAGGCTGCGTCAGCTGTGATGGAGTCTCGTGAGCCGGGGGCTGGCTGCGCAGGTCCGCAGGTGCGGCCTGGCTGATCGGGGCAGTGACAGCCTGAGGGGCAGGCATGTCGCTTGACGTGGCAGTGACGTGGTGGTTCAATGACTGCACCTTCGTAATGCGGATGTGATCTTCGCTACTTTTTCGTTTTAAAACCCCCTGGTCGAGCGAGGAGGTTTCGCGAAACTGAACATCTGTGTTATTCGCCATTTGAAAAAAGAGAATTGACAATATATTGTCCTACGGGATTTATTACGAGCGCCTACCAAAAGGAAGGGAGTGGAGCACCCACTGACCTAAGCCCTGGGACTAAGTTAGCCAGGGCCTCGGCTAGGCAGCGAGACGCTGCGTCTCTGGGTGTCACACACTCTTTTTACACCTAACCGTAGCACGACGCGGTAGTACAAAACTGGGGGTGGAAACTCTAAATGAATTGATAAAATGTAGCTTCTTGGCAGGGAGCAGTTGCCTACATCCTAACTATCCAAGAGCACGATCGGAACTGAGTGAGTGAGAGTGAGACGGGAATTTTTTTTTTTTTTTTTTTTTTTTTTTTTTTTTTTTTTTTTTTTTTTTTTTTTGCAATAGCCCCTCCACGCTAAAGCCAGTCCCACACAACCGAAGTGATTGTGGGCCCTCCTATAAAAATGGGAGTGATGTGACGAGAGGAAATTTATGCGTGCCAGGTGGGACCTATACGCTTACTTTAGATACTGAAAAAATGCCAGTGCCACTCCCCACTCCTGCGGGGGAGGGGGGAGTAGCGCGGCGACGTGCGTCTGGCGCGAAGCAAGACTGCAGGAGCACGGGAATTAGTGCTCCGGCAGGCATAGGGGTTTAGCAAATGGGTTGGCAGCAGTAAACCAGCGATCGCACTGGAGGAAACCTGCTACCCGGTAGTGAAAATGTCCGCCCGGATATCCCAGAGGGGAGGAGGGGGAAAATTGGATAAGGTATAACGCATCTGCCTGGGATGGCCAGATGCGTTATGTTGGTGTAACCTGGTTACTTGTACATGGCAGGAACATGGAATTTGAAGATTGGTCTCAGCAACGCCGAGTTCGCCAGTCCGTCGGCGCGACCTGCAACTAAAATAACATAAACGTAAGAGTACACAGCACATGATGATTCATGCTGCGAAATTACAGGAGATCGTGCAGTGGGGACCTGACACAGGCACTGTGGTTGGCGTCTCTGTGACACATAGGACGGGGTTGTTAGATTTTATGACGAGAAAAAATTTTTAATCGTAGCACTAAAATCTAACACTGTGAAGAAATAACACTGAAAGAAATTTTATTTATGTCGCGAAAGAATTTTTGTAACACTAAATAATTTTCAATGGGTTTTGGGGTGGCAATCTTGGGGAGAAAATGATGTACTCTGCAGTCGGCGAGTCGCTGTGGCAGGGGAAGGGAGTTGCTAAAATTAGGACGAGAAAGAATATTAATCGTAGCACTAATATCTAACACTGGGAGGAAGGAACACTTGGGAATATTTAATTTTACGTTGCGAAATAATTTTTAACACTAATTATATACAGTGGGTGCTGTGGAGGGCTTTAAATTTTTTTATTTTTTTACCACAGCCCCTCCACGCTGAAGTCAGTCTCACACAGCCGAAGTGTTTGTGAGCCCTGCTAACCAAATGGGAATGATTTGACTTGAGGGAATTGATGCGTGCCAGGTGGGACCTATACGCTTAAGTAGACAATATATAAAACTGCCTTTGACTCCTCCCGCTCCTGGGAGGGAGGGGGAGGAGTCATGGCGACGTGCGTCTGGCGCGATAAAGCCTGTAGTAGTGCGAACTTAGCACTCCTACAGCCTATGGGGTGTAGCAAAGGGTTAGGCAACAGTAAACCAGCGACGCACTGGAGGAAACCTGTTACCTGTAATCTGAAAAGCTAGCGCGACCGATGGGAAAATATGGACGCGGAAGAGGTATAGTAGGCTATAACCTTTCCAGGTGGGATTCCTGGAAAAGCTATGTTGGTGCTCTCCGAGCAAGTACACAGCAGGGTTGTGCGAATTTGACAATTGCCTCGGTGACACCGAGGGCGGCAGGAACTCCTGGCGCGACCTGCAACTAAAAGTAGAAACACATATATACAACACTCTATAATTAGTAGGAGTGGGGGGGGATACTGGGTTGGCATTGGCATGCCAATGCAGCATCTATGAAGCACTGAAGCACTGGTGCTGTGGTTGGCGTCACTGTGCAATAATTGAGAAAATGGGAATGAATTTTTACGATGGTTGACTAATTTTATTATTATTACAACTACTAGGGAGATGTTGATATACACTATGGGGGGATGTTAGGATGCGAAAGAGTGAAGCACTAAAATAAATTGGAAGGGCATGATAACGTGGCTGTTGCACTATGTGGCTGCGGGAACCATGGCAGGATCTTGGTGCCATCTCCCCTGCTGACAGGCACTGTGGGCGGCGTCTCTGTGAGCTCCCCTGGCGGCGCAGGGGGGGGGGACGAAGCACTTCCTGGTGGTAAAGATGTCAGGGTATAGGGAGAGAAATTACGTTGTAAAATTAGAACTAAAACACTAATAACACTAATAATGAAAGAGGGAAAAAATTCGTAGAATTAAAGCTGAGCGATGCCGCTGAGTTTTTAACAGTTTATCTTAAAGTGTTTGCAATGCGCCGGGCGCAGTTATGTACTATGACGGCACGAGTGTTTTCTGCTGATTATTTTGGTGTTTTTTATTTGTTTCTGCGTTGAATATTGCAGAAGTTATTTACATTTTAGTGAATCGATGCGTGACAAGTTTTTGGTTCCTGAAGTTTTCTGAACAGTCCGCAACGAGCTACAGCTACCCCGAGGCCACGCCCCCTGCGCGCGGCCAGCCAATCAGTGCTGGTGCGGACCACGGTGATTTTTCGACTCGTTCAGGGCGGTTTCTCGCATAGAATATGCTTTGGCCTTTTGTATTTTCGTACATCTTCTGGGTGATAACGACCTAGCCTGTTTATTAGGGGATTTGTGTGTGATTCCACTGTTTTATAAAAGGCTACAGCTTGTTTAATAAACTGTTCGTGCATGGTGTCTATGCGAATCTCTGTGTGTACTCTCTTCATGGGAGCATAGTTAGGCACATGCGCGATTTTTCTAAGAGCCTTATTCTGCACCACCTGCAGTTTATTTAAGTGCGTTTTCGCTGCGTAGCCCCACGCTGGAGCCGCATAGGTCATGATGGGTTTCACGCAGGCTGTGTACAGTAATTTGCTATTTTTAATGCTTAGACTTCCCTTGTGGTTTAAGAGAGGATATAAAGTTGCCAGTCTTGCATTCGCGAGTGCTTGTTTATTCGATACCTGTTTGCTCCAAGTTAGGCTTTTATCCATGTGGACTCCCAGGTATTTGACACAGGTTTTGTAGTGTATATTGTTGTTAAAGAGGCGTAGCTGAGGTAGGTTTGCCGGTACCTTCCGGCGTGTAAAGACGATCGCCTCACATTTGTCGACATTGATAGCTGTTCTCCAATCTGTGAACCACGATTCTAACAGATTCAGTGATTCTTGTAGGCGCCTGACTGCTTGTTGCGATTGAGTTGAACTAGCATACAACATGGTGTCATCCGCAAAACACGCGATGTTGGCTCTGGGCAGTTTCGGTAAGTCAGAGACATATATATTGAAGAGCATGGGGCCAAGTACACTGCCTTGTGGTACACCAGCTAATATTTTACGTGGAGTAGATGTGGCTCCTGGGATGCTTGCACGAAAAGATCGTTTACTTAGGTATGCGTCCAAGGTTTTTATATACGTATCTGGGAGTTTTATGGCTTGGAGTTTGTATAAAAGTCCGTCATGCCAGACACGATCGAAGGCCTTTTCGATATCGAGGAAGACTGCCGCGGTGTAGTGGCGCCAGTCAAAGGCCTGTGTTATATGCTCAACTATTCTAACGAGCTGTTGAGTGGTGGAGTGGCGAGCTCTAAAGCCAAATTGATAGTCTGGGAGCACTTGTTGCTCTTCCAGGTGTAATTGGATGCGGCGTGCTATTATTTTCTCAGCTACTTTCGAGATGGTGTTGAGCAGGCTTATTGGTCGGTAGCTGGACGGGAGTTGCGGATTTTTGCCAGGCTTAGGAAGCAGAATGATTTTTGCCTCCTTCCAATTGTTAGGCCAGGAGTTGGTGAGAAGGATGCCATTTATGCAGGCTGCTATTGCTTGAAGAGCTGGGATTTTGAGGTGTTTTAGGACAAGGGAAGGGATTTTATCTGTTCCTGGAGCTTTATTAGTCTTCAGAGATTTTATGATTCTTCTGACTTCCGCTTCTGTCGTTAGAAGGGGTTCTGAGGTTGCAGGTGTAAGTCGCATGGCCGCTACTTGCTCCGTTATTAGGAGGGAGTGGGGGGGATTGTTTGGTAGGATGTTGGGTTGGAAGGCCTGTTCTTGGCAGTCAGCAAGTACTGTAGCTTTATCTTTAGGCGAGAAAGCCATGTTTCCAGTAGGAAGTTGGATAGGCGGGATAATTGTGGGCTTGGAGGACAGGTTTTTCGCCACTTTCCAGAGTGTGTTGTTGGCTGTAGAGAGCTGTTGCACTTTCGCATCCCATTGAGTGGCTCGATGTACACTAAGTTTGGCTTGAAATTCATTGTACAGGTCAGTGTATACCTTCTTGAGCGCTGGGCATCTGTTGCGTTGCCATCGGCGCTTCGCCTGGTTTTTGGCTGTGATTAGCTGTTTTAGTTGCGGGGGGAGGGCAGTAGCATCCACTTTCTTTTTCGTGGTTGGAATAAAAGTATTTATTGCTTGGGATAGGGTCCTAGATAATTTGGCAGAGTACTGCTGCAAGTCCGCAGCCACTGTAATGGTAGGAACAGGGAATAGGTTATTTTCTATAAAGGAGTTGAGTCATGCTGTGGAGGGCAAACTTGGGGAGAAGCTGACGATCTCTGCAGTCGGCGCGCCGCTCACATGGCTGCAGGCACTATGGGCGGTGTCTCTGCATACACTGTAGCGAAGCACAAGGCAGAAGATCGTTGGAATGTGGTGTGATTGATTGCGTGAGAGTTGCTAAATTCGATGGTAAAAGACCGAAGCACTAGGTGTAGTGCAGAAAAAAGTTGTAATGAAAACTGAAGTGACTTCACTGCGCGGGCGCACGGGAATGGAACTAAGTGAAAGTTTTCTATACCGTCCGCAACCGCGCGCGACTACCTCGAGCCACGCCCCCTCGCGCGCTCGCAGCCAATCAGCGCTGTTCCGGTCGGTGGTTGTGAATTTCGTGTGTGCGCTGCCGCGGAATTACGGCGGCTTCTCGCACAACACGTGTTTTGGTCTCTTGTGTGTTCTTGAATCTTCAGGTTTATATTTTCCAAGGCTACGAATGAGTGGATTGGAGTGTGTGGCAGATTGGGAATAAAAGGATGACGATAGTTTAAAGTATATTCGCTGAAGTGTGTCCATGTGTAGCTCCTTGTGTATGAGTGCTGTGGGGACATAGATAGGCACTTGTGCGACTCTTCTGAGAGCTTTATTTTGCGCAGATTGCAGTGAGCGGAGATTTGTGTTGGAGGCATAGCTCCAAGCTGGGGCTGCATAGGTCATAATAGGCCTTATACATGCCTGATATAAAAGCTTACCGTTTGTTGTGGAGATGCTGCTCTTGTGATTTAGGAGAGGATATAATTGCGCGAGCCTCGCATAGGCCTTGGCTCGTTTGTTTTGAATGTGTTGTTTCCATGTAAGCCTGGCATCCATGAGTACACCCAGGTATTCCACACAGGGGTAGAAAGAGATTGCGGCATTGAAAAGTGATAGTAGTGGCAGATGTTCTGGAACATGGCGCTTGGTAAAAATAATGGCCTTTGATTTTCCTACGTTGACTGCAGTTTTCCACTTTGTAAACCATTGCTGCAGTAGGTTTAGTGCTGCCTGTACTCTCTGCAGTGCAGCCGCAGGCCTCACAGAGCTTGAATATAGCATCGTATCATCTGCATAGCACGCTACATCTACCCCCTGTGGGAAGGCTGGGAAGTCTGCCACATAGATGTTGAATAATAAGGGGCCTAGAACACTGCCCTGTGGTACACCAGCCTTGATGGTACGGCGTGTAGAGGTGGCACCTGGGATGCAGGCATGGAAGTGTCGTTCATGTAGGTAAGAATCTAGTGTGCGGACATATGTGTCAGGGATGTGTGCTGTGTGAAGTTTATAGATTAGGCCTTCATGCCACACACGATCGAAGGCCTTTTCTATGTCTAGAAATGTCGCAGCAGTGTACTGTCTCCAGTCAAAGGATAGTGTGATCTGTTCAACTATCCGCACCAGTTGGTGGGTTGTTGAGTGCCCCGCTCTGAAACCGAACTGGTAGTCAGGGAGAGTGTGATTTTGTTCCAGATTTTGTTGGATGCGGCTGGTGAGGATTTTCTCAGCTATTTTTGAAAGTGTATTGAGGAGGCTGATGGGACGATAGCTGTTAGGGAGGCGGGGATCTTTACCAGGCTTGGGGAGTAGGATGACTTTGGCGTTTTTCCACACAGTTGGCCATGTATTGGTGTTTAGTATGCCATTAATGCAGGTGGCTATTGCCTGCAGAGCTGGGTCCTGTAGTTGTTTTAGGACGATCGTAGGTATCTTGTCCATGCCAGGTGCCTTGTTGTTTTTTAGTGATTTTATTACTCTCCTCACTTCCTCAGGAGAGGTGAGTACAGGCTCCTCCAGGAGGGGTGAGTTCCTGATTTGGCTGACCTGGTCATTTACATGTATTTCATGCTCTGGATCTGTGGGCTGTACGTTTGGCTGGAAGGCAAGTTCTTGGCTGTCCGCCAGCGCTGCCACTTTGTCTGTGGGTGTGTAGGCGACGCCTCCAGTCGGGAGTTGGATAGGAGGGATAGTGATAGGTTTTTTGGAGAGTGATTTGGTTAGTTTCCAGAGGGAGTTGTCCTTTGTGGTGAGGTTGAAAAGTTTCTCGTCCCATACTCTGGCCCTATGAAGTGCGAGCTGATTGTTTACTTCTGTCTGCAGGTGTTGAAAAATCCTCTTCAAGGCTGGGCATCTGTTTCTCTGCCATCTCCGACGTGCTTGGTTCTTGTCTGTGATGAGCTCCTTTATGTAGAGTGGAAGTGTCGCCGGGTCAGCTGTTCGTTTTGAAAGTGGGACAGATACATTTATGGCTTCCGCAACTACCTGTGTGAGGGAGGCGGAATAGGATTGGAGGTCATTTGGGGAGGAAATGATGGCAACAGGATTAATGTGTTTTTCAATGTAGCTATTTAATTTATTCCAGTTTGCTTTATGGTAGTTGCGGCTTGTTTTAGGTTGCGTTGCTAGCGAGTCGGTATTTTCAAGCGTAGCAATAACTGGCATATGATCTGAGTGAAGCTCGTAGATTACTTCTAGTTCATAAATAAAATTTGTGTTCATATAAATGGTTATGTCTAGTACATCTGGTGTCTGGAGTGAGGAGGTGGGGTAGCGGGTGGGGTGATAGGGAGCGCACACCATGTATGTGCTCTGTTCCTGGTGTCGAAACAATGTGTGTCCATTTGCAGTGACCCGTGCGCAGTTCCAGGAGGGGTGCTTGGCGTTTAGGTCCCCTAGCAACAGAAAGGAGGGTGTGAATGTTGCCAGAGCCTGCAGGTTTTCTGTTTTTAATGATTTTCCTGGTGGGGCATAGGCAGCAATGACTGTGCAGGGCCTGCCATTTATAGTGACTGAGGCTGCTACTGCCTCCATCATGCCTAGGTCTGGAGTTTGTATAGTGTGGTGTAAGATGGTGGATTTTATTGCTAGAGCAACCCCTCCCCCCTGGGCTGTGCGATCCTTCCTGTGTATAATGTAACCCTGTAGTCTGAATGTGTCTGTGGGTGCCAGGTGTGTTTCTGTAAGAGCTAAAATGTGGATGTCGTGTTCCCGAAGAAATAACTCTAGCTCCTGTGTTTTGTGGCGGACACTGTTTGCATTCCATGTGGCAATATTTTTGATGGTGATGGTATGATTAATGTGTGGGTGCATGTGCAACGTCGGACATGGCAGTGATGAGCTCAACTGCAAGGCGGACTCTGTGTTCAAGGGGGACAGTAGTGTCTAACCAGGCTGTGAGGAGGTTGACAAGTTTTGTGGCTATGTCCATGTGGATTGGTTGTGTTGTGGCAATTTTTGTGAGAGTGCCCTTAAGCACTGAGCACGCCTTGAAGTTAGTGTCTGTCTGCGCTTGCGTAACCTCCATTGGGGGCAGTGGCAGCGGGAGGTTGGCAGTTATTGGTTGCGCCGGCTGGGCAACTGGAACTGGAACAGGCTGGCTGGCAGCAACAGCGGTGGCAGGATGTTGCTGCGCCGGGGCAGGTTGCTGAGTTGGTGCAGTTTGCCTGGCATTTTCACGCAGTGCAGCCTGCAGTTCAGTCAGCCGCGTTTGCTGCGGCTCACTGTTCTTAGGCTGCTGTGCTGGTCTGCGTGGCTCTTGTCTGCGTTGTTGCTGTTGCTGGGGTTGCTGCGTGTGATTGTGGTACGCAGCTCTGGCGTTTCTTTGCCTCTGCCCTCGTTGTTGACGCGGGGACCATGCAAGTGCATCGGGGTAGTCTTCTTCGTCGAGGCCTTGAAACCTATTGTTGGTTTGGGCTGGCCAGTGCTGCTCTCTTGGCAGACTTCTGGCCCTTCGACCATGGCGGACTTGTTGCCAGCCATCACTGTCCGCCTGATGGTTAGCTTGTCGAGATGGTGTG
>NW_026962563.1:0-12500 GCF_032445375.1 Bacillus rossius redtenbacheri | reverse complement strand
ACCGCAGCACCACCAGCTGCAGCACCACCAGCAGCAGCCACAGCACCACCAGCTGCAGCAACACCAGCAGCAGCCACAGCACCAACAGCAGCACCAGCAAACGCAGCAGCCACAGCACCACCAGCCGCAGCACCACCAGCAGGAGCTACAGCACCAACAGCAGCAGCACCAGCAGCAGCGACAACACCATCAGCCACAGCCACAACAGGCTGCCCAGGCGACTCCACCACGACCCACATCGCAGCAACCACGCCTCGAGAAGGCCCAGATGCAGCACCATACACAAGAGGACACCAGGATACACCACGACACCAGGGACACCATCGCCGATGACACCACCGCCATGGACACCGCCATCATGCCCCAGGAGATGATGGCAGCGACACCACCACCAACAGCACCATCAGCCCCACCAGCTACACCACCAGCGCAGCAACCACGAGTGACACAACGAGGGATCGCGCTAACTTTACCGAAACCACCAGCACTCAGCCAAGAGGAAGCCACCACTGCCCTTAACAGCAGCAACACACTCTACAATGAGCTCCAACACCGACAGGAAGCCAACTTGACAGATGCCAGTCGCCAGTTCGCCTTGGACCTCTGCAATCTCCTGGCAGCATGGGCCGACCCTGCAATACAACAAAAACACAAACTACAGATGGCAGCTGACCTCGCCATGAACATCTTCGGTATCATCTCCCATGCGCAGACAAACCACTAAGACACCAAACACTGCACCACTTCACACACTGGCGACATGGAATGCGAGAAGCATCAAGACAAAAACACTAGAAACACAAGACTTTCTCCGCAAACACAATGTACAAATATTCGCCATACAGGAAACACACCTGCATCCCTCTGACACACTGAAGCTTCCAGGCTACAAAATATACCGCACGGACAGACCACTTACAGCTCCACAGCAAATAACACCACACCCCCCTCAACCGCAACCTATCCGAGGTGGAGTGGCACTAGCAGTTCGCCATGATATCAAGCACCATGAAGTCAAACTCCCCGACATGGGGAAAATTGAGGCTGTCGCTGTGTCCACCACAATAAATGGCAGGCCGTGCACCATCATGTCATTGTATGCCCCCCCAGGAAAATCTATCACTGCAGCCAACCTGAGAAATTTTGCCAACAGCTCTGCCACTTTCCTGGCCCTAGGGGATCTAAACGCCAAACACCCCTCCTGGAACTGCAAGGCAACAACACAAAATGGCCGCCTCCTTTACAACCATCAACAGAGGAACACATACATGGTCTGCGCCCCCTACAGCCCCACTCACTATCCTGACATCGCCAATCACACTGCCGATGTGCTCGACTTCACCATCTACAAGAACACCACATTCATCTATGAACTAGATGTCATTAATGAACTACACTCAGACCACCTCCCAGTCATCGCAACACTCGAAGATGCAAATGCTACCATCGAACCTGCTACACCAATTTTGAACTACGACAAGGCAAACTGGAAGAAACTCAACAAGCATATGGAGAAGCACCTCCGCCTCCCAGACCCACTAACTACACCACAGGCCGTCGAAGAAGCAGCACAGCACATCACAACTACACTCCAACAGGCCATCAAGATTGCAATTCCCGTGAAGAAACCACCGAAGACAACCGGATACACTCTTCCAGCACACATAGTAACACTCATCACCACCCGCAACCACACACGCCGCCTGTGGCAGCGCCATCGTCTTCCAGCCTACAAGACAGAAGTAAACAGCATACAAGAACGCATAAGAACAGAATTGGCTGCACACAGAGCCACAGAATGGGACACCACAGTAGCGGACCTCTGCTCTGGAGACAACACACTCTGGCACATGACCAAACGCCTAACTAAATCAAATGTGAATATTCCCCCTCTCCAGACTGGGGACACCAACTCACCAACTGCCTATACACCACAGGACAAAGCTAACACTCTCGCGGACACACTGCAGCAAGCCTTCTGCCCCAACGACACACCCTCGTCTCCAGGCCACACCACCATGGTGGAACAGCGACTCAGGGAATTACTACACCAACCACCTAAAGACATACCAGCACCAACCTGCAACAGGGAAGTTGCCAGAATTATTAAACACTTGAAGCCACGAAAAGCACCTGGGGACGATGGCATACAGGCGATCGTCCTGAAGCAACTCCAGGACCACTCCATCAATGCCATCACCACTTGCATCAATGGCATATTCACTACACATACCTGGCCAGCACTCTGGAAACCAGCCAAGGTCATACTGTTTCCAAAGCCTGGGAAAGACCCCACCTCCCCTCGCAACTACAGGCCGATCAGCCTACTCAGCACCATCTCCAAAGTGGCGGAGAAAGTGCTACTGTCCCGCCTGGAAGCACACCTGAAGTTACACCACACCATCCCGGACCAGCAATTCGGATTCAGGGCACACCATTCCACCACTCACCAACTCGTCCGCATTGTCGAACACATCACCACTGCGTTTAACAAGAAGCAGTACACCGCCGCAGCATTCCTGGACATCGAGAAAGCATTCGACAGAGTATGGCACCAGGGGCTGCTATACAAGCTACATCAAATCACACTACCAGACTGCTACATACAGCTCCTCGCATCGTATCTCACAGACAGGACATTCTACACAAGTCTCCCCGGCGCAGAATCCACCAACAAGCCAATTCTCGCCGGTGTACCGCAGGGCAGCATTCTTGGCCCAGTTCTCTTCAACATTTATGCACACGACCTGCCTGTTCCTGCCAGAGCACACACGGCCTGCTACGCAGACGACACCATGATTTTCGCAAGCTCCACGCGGCCATATCTTGCGGTCCGCAAAGTCCAGGAAGGACTACGACTTGTGCAAAAATGGCTGACAAAATGGCGAACAGCTGTCAACGTAAGTAAATCGGAAGCGATTTTATTCACCAGGCGTAGAGCACCAGAACGCCTACACCGACTACACCTCCTCGGCGAAGACATACAGTACAAATCCAGTGTAAAATACCTTGGCATCTTCATGGACTCGAAGCTGACCTGGAAACTCCACATCTCGAACAAAATGGCGGCATCATACGCCCGCATGGCGAAGCTCTATCCACTGCTAGGCCCACGCAGCACACTAGACCATCACACTGCCACTCTACTCTACAAGACATGTATACGCCCAATCTTCACATACGCAGCCCCTGCGTGGGGCTACGCAGCAGCACAGCACCTCAAGAAGTTACAACTGACACAGAATAAAGCCTTAAGACGCATAGCTAAAGTCCCGCGCTACGTGCCGACAATCCCACTACACAGGGAACTGAAAATTAACACAGTGCGAGAAGCAATCCAAGCTCAAGCTGAGAGATTCTACAAATCTATTCCAGCCCATGAAAACCCACTCATTCGTGCCCTAGGACAATACAACACTACAGCAAAGTGGAAACACCGAAGACCGAAGCACCTGCTCGTCCCGAAGCCACCATGATTACATAAACTACACCACTCCACATTTCCGCCTCGCAGCTCAAGCGCAAGACGGACCACACACTGCGCACCACCGCGGAAGCCACACGACAAACAGCATGGATATGTAAATTAACCTTCACCTGCTCCCACCACTACTTCCAACCGACACGAATCGGCGCACTGCACTGACAATCACCGATTCATTCACGAATCACCTGGCTGCGACTCGCATGGACACCAACCATAGTGCCTGCTCATAAGATTCGCTCTGTTTCGCACCAAATCCCTCACCTCATTATGGCTTATGCCTCGGGAGTGCTTACAGTGCTAAATCGTTTATATAATTTCCTTTTTAGTGTTAATGTGTATGTTTTTTCGCTACCTAATCGACCCCCCCCCCTATGCCCAATCCTTCGTCACAGAGCACAAACTAGCACCAATTGCTCCTCACGTTCTATTAACCCCACCCAGAGACACCAACCGCAGTGCCTGGCCAAGGCAGCAAACTTAAAGAAAAAAGAGGAGAAAAAAAAAAAAAAAAAAAAAAATAGCTAATAGTATTAGTTTTAGAGTTCTTTGTTGCAGGTCGCGGCAATCAAACCGCAGCCCTTGAGTAATCTCGGGGCAAACCAACACGACGTTCGGCAAGCCTGCTGCCTCAACTGCCTAAATGGTGCAACAAATGCCTCTGCGACACATATCCCTGTCGCAGAGGCACCAAACCTATCCTATATTCCTCGCTCCCGCTTTCTCCGGTCTGCCGGGCGCGAACCGCGTTTACAATCGGGCTACAGGTTTCCTCCAGTGCGATCGCTGGTTTACTGTAGCCATCCCACTTTGCAACTTCCCGACGGCTGCCGGGGCGCTAATTGCCGCGCCTCTGCAGCCTTATTCTTAGCGCTAGACGCACGCGGGCCACTGAGTCCTCGCCCACGAGAGTGAGGGAGGACTCAGGCCATTATTACTTTTCTACGAAACGCGTATAGGCCTCGGCCTGGAACGTATTAGGAACCTCCCGTAAAATCAATCCCATTTTTGTTAGGAGGGCTCGCAATCACTTCGGTTGTGCGAGACTGACTTCAGCGTGGAGGGGCTGTTGTCTACAACAAAAAAAAAAAAAAATTACAGCACGCGCAGACGGACCACGATGGCGCGCACGAAGCAGACGGCTCGTAAATCTACTGGAGGCAAAGCGCCGCGCAAGCAGCTGGCCACCAAGGCGGCTCGCAAGAGCGCGCCGGCCACGGGGGGAGTGAAGAAGCCACATCGCTACCGCCCTGGCACTGTCGCGCTGCGAGAAATCAGGCGCTACCAGAAAAGTACCGAGCTGCTTATCCGCAAGCTGCCCTTCCAGCGCCTGGTGCGAGAGATCGCCCAGGACTTCAAGACAGACTTGCGCTTCCAGAGCTCGGCCGTCATGGCGCTGCAGGAGGCCAGCGAGGCTTACCTGGTGGGGCTCTTCGAGGACACCAATTTGTGCGCCATCCACGCCAAGAGGGTCACCATCATGCCCAAGGACATCCAGCTTGCCCGGCGTATCCGTGGCGAGCGTGCTTGAGTTCCTTGCCATTTTTTTTGCAAGGGGGAAAAAAAAAAACAGCCCTTATTAGGGCTAAAAATAACTGTCAAATTTGAAAGGAAAACAGTTGTCTGGCTTTTTGTACCTATTAGCTGTCGTTGACCTTTACCCAGCCAATAATATATTACATTAATAAGAATTTGGAAAAACACAGTTATAGTGTCTGTGTTTTGAGGTGGTTGTTTATATTGTACACAAAAGATTTGCACACAATGCAATGTATTCTGCATAGGAAATAAAAACTCTTCAAACAGTGCCTGTCTGCAGTAGCAGCACCATCAGCAGCAGCAGCAGCAGCAGCAGCATAAAGTTCACCATTAATACCCTGAGACCTAATCCTTACAAAAAAAATATGTGTGTGTGTGTGTGTATATATGTGTATATATATATATATGCTGAAATAAGAGTGAGATGTTTGTAAGACGTTTTCCTGCTTAAAAACTTTAAATAATTTTGCACCTAAACTATACACACAATGTAATTGATAAATTTCTTTATTTATTTATTTATTTCCCCCGCTTCAAATACCATAAGAAATTTTTTAACCAGAATTTTACCTAACGGCAGAGGTGTGGCTATAGGAGGCAATGATTGCAACAACTGATACCTTCATGACTAGTATTGTTGGCCCTTAGAAGGGCCGATAAGGTGGTACAGTGCCACAGAAAGTGCCAGCGGTCCTGCTGGCATCTTCATTTCCGCTTTGGGGCTGCTTTCTTGGGCGACTTGCTCTTTGGGGCAACCTTCTTTGGCTTTGGAGCACGGGGTTTCTTCGTGGGAGGTTTGGACACCTTTTTTGCCTTTGAAGGTGCCTTCTTGGGCTTGGGGGTTGCAGCTGCTGCCTTTTTTTTCTTTTCTGCTGTAGGCGGAGTCTTCTTGACTGGTTTCTTGCCCACCGCTGCCTTCTTGGCTACGGATCGCTTCTTTTCCTTAGGGGCAGCTGCACCACGCTTGCCGCTTGGAGCCTTGGGCTGGTCCGGAGCACCGGTGGTCCCTGAAGCCAGCTTGAAGGAGCCAGACGCACCCTTGCCTTTGGTTTGGACAAGCTCGCCGCTAGCCACTGCTGCCTTCAAGTATTTCTTGATGAAAGGTGCCAGCTTTTCCGCATCTACTTTGTAGGTAGAGGCGACGTATTTCTTGATGGCTTGCAGTGATGAGCCGCCCCTTTCCTTGAGGCTCTTGATCGCAGAGGCCACCATTTCAGATGTGCGCGGGTGCGCGGGCTTGGCTCGTGGCTTCTTCGACGCAGCCTTGCCTTTCTTCGGGGAAGCTGCCTGTGATGGGGCAACAGCTGGTGCTGCAGTCGCTGCTGCGGTATCTGCCATGACGAGACTGATCCTACAGAATGCAAGAGCAAAGTGAAAATAAAATTTTTCTCTCTGCAAATATCTGGTTACCCAATTTTCTGGTTGCGGACGGTTCAGAAAATTCTCGATGCCTTGCTCACGTAGGGAGCAGCGCACTTTGGACAGCGAAAGTAATGTAGGGCTTCTTTAGCACTGATTTTTCAATGTTTTCTAAATGTCAGCAGTCTACGATGACATAATGGGCAGTTCCACTAATAGTGTAATTTTTTTATGGCAGCTGCACTGTTTAATTTGCACTGCGAGCTGTTTAAATTTACTGCTACACCAAACAGGGAACTTTTCATTTGCAGATGTTATTCAAGGAATCAAATACGTAATTTGTGCTGGAATCACTTGAAAATGGTTAAATTAACTTAGGTATACTTTAGTGTATAGTATGCTGAAAATGTGGAGATAATTTCATGAAGGCTGTTTGCTGTGGAAGCACTAGCAAATCACCTTGTTCAGTGCCACCTGGAATGGCTTTCTTCGTGCACCTCCAAGGATGATGTGATTATTATTGTGAGTAAATTTTGTTTACATTTTCATTGTGTGAATAATAAAACTTTTAACTGTACACACAACAAGCATTTCACTTGGATCTGATGCATTCTCAAGAGTGCAGTTTCTGTTTAGCTTTTAAAACTGGCTGCCCTTCAATTCACTCAAGGTGCAGATGCAAGTTGCTGATGAAGTATTCCACACACATGCTACATTGGAGAAATATTTTAATAAAAATTAAAACTCTTGCAGGATTTCGAATAAAAACTATCCTATTATCCCTTCTATGTTTTGGTACTGCGAAATTGAGAGAGGTAAGTAAGTTGTGAGGTTATTTTTACTTGCTTGCATGTGAGGTTAGCAGAGCAAAAATATTTTTGAAATTGCAGATACATGGTCACTTTATTTCGTTGCAAACATTTATAAGCTCGTAATCTTATTTAAAGTCTCCATACTTAATGCGTTTGGAAAACCTTCTTTCTCTCAATTTTACAATGGAACAAAATTTTACTTGTATGTGTACATTAATTCCATCTCTAAATGATGTAGGTTTACGCACCGAGATCAGGTACATTGTAGAGAGAAAAACACACGAGTACCTGCTTATTTTGAAGTTTTAATGAGTATATTAAAAAAAAAAAAAAAAAAAAACGATAAAAATATAATTGAAAAAGTATATTATTCACGTATTTTTGAGGATGAGGGGAGGGGGTGTTTTTGTCCGATGGTCGTTTATCTTTAAAGAAATTTCCGTTGGACCTGTGCGTTCTTGCTCTGCCAATTCTCGAAAAATGAAATATTTTAAGTCGTCTTTTATGTGCTAACTTCATTATATTTGGCTGCATTCGTATTTTTATTAGTTTTGAAACATTCATGTCACGGAAAATAATCATAAACCAGGACAAAAACGTTTTGACTAAATGTTCTAGGTTGGTTGTAAAACATTTTCTTATTTTATTTCACATCGGAAACATCTGTTAAGTTGTAAGCTTTGTAATGAATGCGACAGTCACTTGTTCGCTGAAGTGTTTGTTTAAGAAATTAGTATTGTAAATTTGTTTATGGTCTTGTTAAATGAAATTTTAAGTGAAATCATTTGGGAAAACAGAGGCTACAGGAATTTTCAACACAACTTGATGACCGACGTTGTGACTAGTGTGGGAGTGTGTGCTCGTGTAAATATCAATTTTTCTTACTCCTCGTGCCGGTCAACAGGAAAACAGCGAGTGTGTTATCTCATCGCGGGCGTGTGATTGCGTGTGGTAAATTGTGCTAGGTTAATTACCGCAAAACTCCACTGTGTGCAAATATGTAGTGTGTCGCTGTATGCAAATATTTGGTATGTCTTTTTTTTTTTTTTTTTTTTTTCAGGCAATACACACTTTGAATTTTACACAATTTCGATGCTGCAACCTAAGTGTATACATGCGAATAGGATTGCTTAAATGAAAAAGTAAAGTAGGAGGTAAGTGCAAATGTTTCCAGGAGGTTATGCACACACAATCTATTTTATGAATTAATAGTTATTATCTAAGAAAATGATAGAAGATTATAAATAATGTGTGCAGAATAATACAGAATTTGCATGTTACACAAAAAAAAAATATATATATATTCCAAATATTGTTAGCAAAATGCACCTAGATTAGTGAGCTGGATTTTTTTTTTTTTTTTTGTATTTTTGTTCTGTTGATCCCACGTGGAGTCAAGGCTCCGGGATATAGAACATGTATGTGCAGACAATTAATATTTACATGATGCAAGTTACCAAGAAAAAAAATTTCAAAAAAAAAAAATACATAACATGTTACACAATTTAACTTTATGCAAAACATGAAGCAGCTGTTATCACAAGTCCATTCAACAAATTAACAGTTCAATTTCTCTATTATCAATCAAATTAAAGAATAGCTTCAGAGGGTAGGTAGGATATTCTAGAAGAATTTTTTTTACTGTTTTTTTTTTTAATACTGGTAAATTGTTTTAGTTATTTTCTGTGATATTAAGTTGTAAAGTTTTACTCCCAAGTAATTTAGTCCATTTTCAAATCGCCTAGTGTTATGTTCAACTATCCTCAATTTACTAGCATTTCTGGTGTTATACCTATGTGCGAATATCTAAAAAAAAAAAAAAAAAAAAAATAATAATTTTTTTTTTCTTCTTTTTCTTAAGAATGAATAAAAAGTTTCTAGAACGTATTCATTTATGGCAGTCAGGACTTTAAGTTTTTTGAATTTTGGTCTGCAGTTAGATGATTTTTTATCTTTTGTTATTATTCTAATAGCTCCTTTTTTTTTTTTTTTTTCCCCCAATGTTATATGGCAGAAAGAGTAGAGCTATGGCTACTGTGACATCATGCATTGATGGGAAGGTTATTGTTGGATAACAAAAATTTAGATGATATAATTTTTATTTTTTTCCATACACAACACATTGCAGGTACAATTTTACAGGTTACAGCTGTACCACCTCTAGTATTGCTGCCGACCATCCAACAAATGAGCACACTAAACAGGCATTGATGACATTGTTATCAACGTCTTTTTGAATCTCTCATTATTATACATAACTGCCCACTGAAACAGAGAAACTTCAAAATAGGTGTGTGTGTGTGTGTTTATATATATATATATATATATATATATATATATATACATATATACATATATACATACATACATACATACATACATACATACATATACACTTATATATTTATTTTTTCACTTTGAATTTTGTATGAGGTATACACATGCAAAGATTCACAGCTACTGGGTGGGTGAGTGAGTGAGTGAGTGAGTGAGTGAGTGATTGATTGATTGATTGATTGATTGATTGATTGATTGATTGATTGAGAGAGAGTGAGTGTGTGTGTTAGGGGGGGGGGGGGGGGGGGGGGAAATGTGGTGATTGTGGGGGAAAAAAAAATTTAAAATTGAAATTTTTAAAAAAAAAATTTTTTTCTGTAGGGTGCAAAATAGTAGTGCCAACGGCACGTGGTGTTCCCAAGCGGTCACCCATCTAAGTACTAACCACGCTCGACGATGCTTAACTTCGGTGATCGGACGAGAACCGGTGTGTTCATCGTGATATGGCCGTTGGCAATGATATAGATGTTTTTTTTTTTGCAGTTTGTATTTGCCACTCGAAATAGCTATACCAGGTGTGATTGTTACAAACAACAGGAGAAATCGTGTAATGAACACTCTTTTACTTCCCCCCCCCCCCCCCCCAAACACAACACCCACCACCCTCACCATCCCAACCACCAAAGCCCTCTTCAAAATACACTCTCACACACACACACAAACCCACACTCTATAACTGATGAACATTACCATAACTTCTTAAAGCCATTAGATAATATTTAACTCAAGAAAGGTATTGTGATATGTTTAAAGAAAGAAAGGTGAAACCTTTAACTTTACCAGCAGGTATTAGTATCACTGAGGTATCTTCTAGGTTGTAGCAGCAATAGTAGTAATAATAATAAAATTAAATAAGGTAATAAAAAAGAAAAGTTATACATGTGATCAAATCATGAATGTATAAAACTGGAATGAATTTAAATTTTTTTTATTTTTCTTCATAGGCTGTTTTGAAATTGATGAGTAAGTGCCTCTTCTTTTAAATTTTTTAATGCTGAACACTGTTACATAAGAGATGAATGTTTAGAAAATTAAAAAAAAAAAAAGCTAGCCCAGCCCCCTCCCCCCCCTCACACAAAATCCAAACAAAAAAAAACACCCTCCTTCAAAACATCACATAATCATCCAGCCAGCAGTGCAGACGAGAAATTTGCACTCGGGGCCGCCATTTTGACGATAAATTCTTGCATGGCACACCAAAGGTAGGAAAGAATTTAAAAAAATAAAAATAATGGGCGAGCACCCTCGCGTCTGCCTGTAGAAAATGAAGTTAAAAGTAACATAACCTAAAGACAGGCACACACTAGGGTGCTCCCAGGCGGTTGAGAAATTTTTTCCCGCCAAAAGACTTATATATATTATTTATTTTACTGTTTTTGGCAGGGGGCTATGTCGGTCTGTGTGCAAAGTAGTTCCTACTCCCGCCGCCAGGAGCGCGCGCGGTGGGTAGCGATGTTGTTTTTTCTGCTTTCATTTGTTTATTATTTAGAGGGTTAATGCTATGTAAATGTACGCAAGTTTGGTTATGTGTCGGTAGTTGTGCGAGATTTAATTTCCGAAACGAAATTTGACTTTCATCGGCCTGCATTTCTCACTTATTCGGAAAATACATGTGTGTTTATGTATGTATAATAATCGAGTGATTTTGTAATAATTTGGAAGTTTTGTTTGCGTGTGCGATGTGGGGAAGAAAAGGTGTGCACACGAGTCCTAGGGCTATATTTTTTTTTATTGCGAAATATTTACTTCATGTGGTGAAAAATTTTAAATTATTTGTGATGCAAGTGAAATTTTTTTTTTTTTTTCAGTTGGGTGATGTGTTTGTCCTCGTTTGTGTGCAAGGAAGCAAACATGCTGAAGGTAAGGGGCCATAAATGACACTTTAAAATATTAGTTTACCATTAATTTTGGTTAAATATTAAATTGCCATATAAGTAAAATCATGTCAACTGTTGTATTCCACCCAGTATAAGCTGTTAGTAATGGGTACTTAATATAAATAGAATAAATGTAAGCATTTTCGTCTGCATGAAAATTCACTTTTTTTTTGGATCCATTTGTACTGTGGGTAGTTAAATAGTACATTATGTTGTTTTTACTTCGAAGTACAAAACATCTTGTGCATGATTGCAAATTCAAACGCAGTTAAGCATAATATGAATTCGAATTATGTGTGTGTGTGTGTGTATATATATATTTTTTTTTCAGTTTTTTTTTTTTTTTTTTTTTTTTTTTTTTTTTTTTTTTTTTACTGTGTCCAGTTTTAGCACAAATGGAATTATTTTCAAAGTGAATCGATGCAACTGGTCTTTGCCATTAATATTGATATATGATCTAACTAAATAAATAGAAAGGATTTTTTTATTTATTTTTTTATATATATAAATATATTTGTAGCAATGTACTAATGACCACAGAAGTAAGCAAAAAAAAAATATATATATATATATATCTCAGCCAGTAAACCATGCGTCTTAAAGACTTTTTTTAATGAAAATATTTCTGCCTTGGTTAAGCTTACATTTACTATCATAGGGATTGAGGGAATTGTAGAACAGCAGCAGAAGCATTTCCTTTCATGATCATGTTCTTGGTCCTGAAAAGGACCGTTTATGTAAGCATGTGCACACCAGACCTGCTCACTTGGAGCTGGTGTATTTGGTGACAGCCTTGGTGCCCTCGCTGACAGCGTGCTTGGCCAGCTCCCCGGGCAGCAGCAGTCTCACGGCCGTCTGTATCTCGCGGCTGGTGATGGTGGAGCGCTTGTTGTAGTGGGCGAGGCGGCTGGCCTCTGCCGCGATGCGCTCGAAAATGTCGTTCACGAAACTGTTCATGATGCTCATGGCCTTAGATGATATGCCAGTGTCCGGATGAACTTGCTTCAACACTTTGTAGATGTAGATTGCGTAGCTTTCCTTCCTCTTGCGCTTCTTTTTCTTGTCGCCCTTCGAGATGTTTTTCTGGGCCTT
>NW_026962562.1:0-38811 GCF_032445375.1 Bacillus rossius redtenbacheri | reverse complement strand
CCGCCCAGCTGTCCGCTTTGGTACAATATAGCGTGGGAGTAGATCTCAAGTCGGGATTGTTACAACATCCCAACCGTGCCCTATACGATATCATGATCGCTATATTAGTTATCGTAGCAACGGCCATCACGTTAAGGCGGTTGGAATTTTTGAGGGTGGACGCGATTTCCGAATCGGAAAACAGCCGTAGTATTAGAATGGAGAAGGGACCGCCTGTCCCGGTTATCGAGGCGTTTTGGCCTCGAATACGATCGCGAGTTTTACTATTAATCAACGCGCGAAACGAATTACCAAACTCTGAGTTTTTCGATAAAGCTGCTGTAATAACCTGTTCTTCGGATGCGCTCAACAAATCTCTGAGATTGTTGTACGCGTTGGTTAATGGCGAAGCGGCACCATTTCAATTCGGATTAAATAGATTTGTTCAATTCAAGGCGCGGGATGTATTAATGCGAAACGTAGTTGTGTCAGCGGAAGGGGGTGTTGACGCGAGAGGTCTTTCGGAGGAGGTAACAGACGCCATGGATGTTTCTCAGCGTGAACTATACGAAGAATTGGATTTTGCGTGGTCACCAGAACGGTACAACACATCTTAAAAGATGGAACGCGTAGAAGAGGAGACTACAATATTTTTCCAACCAAAAGACGACGGTGCGCGAGCCAGACTCCTATCGGCATTGACGAGTCATTTGCGGAGATTAGTTTGGCGTGGAGACGGCTACGTGATAAGGAAGACGATAAGAGGACACGATGACGAATGGGAGGCTAAAGAATTGTTGTCAAAAGAAAGACTTTGTCACGAACCCAAGGTTACCTTCAAAACGAGCATAGAAGCTTCGGAAAAAAGCGATAGGTTTGCTCGACTCAAAAAACAACTGATATTATCTTCTGCACCAGATGAAGTGCACGTGTTAGACTACGTAGAATATCAAAAAGGAACGCGTCTTTGCCGTCGTCAGGTATATAAGCGGGGAGATGTGATCGAAAGCTTCGAGTTGGAGGTAGAAGGCAAGCGTATCTCACCGGAGCGTGTTAAGAATCTTTCCGCAACACTAGGAGACGGACACCTGCAGGACATCTTTGAGCCAAGATGAATCTTCAGATAAAAAAACCTTTCTACGGCGAACCTCTATTCTTGAACGCCACATACTGTGTTACTCCCACCACGAATAGAGGTATACCAGAAATTGAGCAGTCTGCGGCCAGGGATGTGTTATCGGTGGCGGGATCCGATTTTAATAACGTATTTTTATGCAGACAACATGGCTTGTCGGCAACATGTAAATGTGTGGAGTGCACCCCGTTTGTTCGCAGTGGCTTGGTGTGGATACTTCATACATCACATTTCGCACTATTGATGCCGCCGCCATTGTTTTATACGAAACGAAATTTGAATGTTGCTCGTGCTCTGGTTGTGCAAAACAGTAGTGCTGAGGAAGAGGAGCGGCGATACAAGATGTTTCGCGAAGATCAGTTCTCGGGTGGATATTTGAAAAATATACTCACGAGCAAGACGTCAATGATTAGAAATAAATTGTTGGGCTTTCTGGTTCCTGGAGCTAGATTGACGCTAACTATAGAGTCCTCTTTGTCGCCACATTACGTGAAGCTACCCAAGTGTGTGTTCAGAAACGTCGACATGCTATGTCCGATCATTCTGATCAATCGAGCACCAAGCATCACAAACACCTGCGTTTATGCCTGTGAGGCATTGTATCACGAAGATCCATCCGATCACACCATTCATGTCAATCCCTTCGTAATAGATGGCCTTCATGCCGATCAAGACGGAGATGAACTGACCATTTTCTATCTCAAAGGTCGCGGACCACCCGGTTATGATGCTCTGATGGCTATAGAGGAACTTAGGAGACTGACGTGGAAATATGGAATAAGACACGACACGTTGGGCCGCTCCAGATACTCTTTTTCCCAATTCCACAAGCATCTTTTGTGTCGTCACGACGAAGAATTTCGAGACAACAGCCCGATCTGGGCGTCTTTGCGCGGGTCGATAAAACAGCGGGCAACCAGTTTCTTCGAACTTGCATCGACCGTATGCCGCGAAGAGGGTGACGATTTCATCTCGTTGGTGTGTAAAAAATCCGCATGTAATGCCGACCTCTCTGTTCCCCTCGAGGATTTGGAAACGTCGGAAGGTGGTGTTTTACGGGAAATTGTTGAATCGGGAGCAAAGGGGACGATTCAGCATATAGACCTGATGCGCAGCATGCTGAAGCCCAAGACCCGTTCGGATGGAGTTCTCGTTCCCGACTTTGAGGAACTAACCGCAGCATTCAATAGTCTCGTCGGCGGAGGGCAAAGGATGGCCCGGATGGGTATGTCGCAGTTCAACTTGTTACAAGCGCTTGCTCCTGTCAACTATCATCGTGGAACCATAAGATCCGGAGCAACCACACTAATGCGAGGGTGTGAAGCGTCTGGATTTATATGTGCAGTAAAATTTAACCTAACCGCAGCAGAATTTGTATTAGAGAGAATGGGTTTATGTCCTTTTGAATAAAGTGAATTTTTGAAATGTATTTAAATAAAGAGCTAGCTACCACAATGTCTTCTTATTCCGACACTTACTCGTCCTACCTGCTGGACAGAAAGACCCTAACGTTGAAAAAACCGGAGACCATTGCGGGCGATGTGCGCACCAAGGTGCCGTCAGCGTTGCGTGTACCGCTCTATTTGGGTGTGCGGATTGATTCGGCACGATCGTCACGTCAATCGATGACTTCGCTAAATAATTCAGCTACAACATCAGAATCGCGTGCATAAACACCATTTCCATTTGGGGTTTAATGCGTGCTTATAGATTATAGAGCTACGAGAAAATGAAATCGCTGGCTTTAACTACCGAGCAGTCATCATTATTGAAATATTTAACCAATTGCATAGACAAAAATAGAACTCGTGGGTGCGGAGCTTTAGTTGTTTTGGATGCACCGCCAGGTACGGGAAAAACCACTCTAATGTCTACCCTTTGTTCTTTGCAGCCCAACGCCACGGTTATAGCCTGTCAACGGTCGAATCTGATACCGTACAGACCGTTCGCCAAGACCCTATCTATATGCCAATTTCTTTTACGTTGCGCAAAAATGACCTACGAGGAGGCCTGGAGCGGCTGGTCAGATTGTCAGGACGCCTACGAAACCTACAGCTCGGTGGCGAACGTTGCCAGTAAAACTTTTATTAAGCGTTATTCGTTGATAATCGTCGACGAGTATTCAATGGTACCTTCACTTTCGTTTTTGTACTTGTTGATTTTGCGAGAATACTTTAAGATACATCTTGTTTTCGTGGGCGACAGATCTCAACTTACCCCGATAAAGGTCAGCAAACATCTGCCAAAATCCAACTACGGAACTCTTTTCAGATTCGGAAGCGGAGTTCAGGCTTTGACCCTTAATAGGCAGATGCGCTTCGTAGATTCCGACCTGGCCGAAGTGGTCGACAAGATACGATGGATGGTTGAGAACTTGGAGGATAATAATGAAAACCGATGGCGAGCCTGTTCAATGGTGTGCCATAATAGAAAAAGGCTGCTTTTGATACCGTCGAACCCCAAAAACTTATATTTGGCCAGTTACCACGTCAAGTTGGCGGAAAGAACAAATTGGATAGAAAATCAAGCGACCACAAAAACCGAAAGATCCTACTACCGTTTAGCTTCTTCCAACCCAGACTACGAGACCCTTACACTGGATGATGCGTGTGGATGCGAAAAGTATCTCCCGTACCTCTTGTTGGCGGAAGGATTCCCCTATTGGTACAGAAATGGAGAAATCACAGAGATGGTAACACTTGTCAACATCGACGACAACATTATCATCGTTATGCGAGCGGACGGTGAGAATATCGAACTCAAGCGCGAGCCTGTAGATACACCCTCGCCACAAGAACAATGGCTCTTGAAGCAGCACGTACGAGAACCTCAGAAAAACATACGTCTGTACCAATTTCCTCTAAAATCCGCCAGCGTAGCGACATATCATTCCGTGCAAGGCATGACTGTACCAGACAACTTGAGCGTAGAAATAGATTTGGATGTAAGCTCATTGAGCGCGCTTTATGTTGGTATATCCAGACTCAGACGCCTCGATCAGCTGCATTGTCTTCGAAGCAGAAAAAGAATACAACATCTATTATCGGAACCAGACATCCGGGTAGACATTAAATCCAAGCAGTTGGTTTTTGAACTTGAAGCGATCAGCTTAAATGATGAAAAATTGTGGTTCGAAAGAGCAAAGGAGATCATCACAAATTATCCGACAGGCGTAATCGAAAAAATATACGTTTCGAATCCAAACAAAGCGTTTCGGGGAGATTTACTTGGTGAATGCGGCGGCTGGGAGGAAGGTGCAGATCGTTCTTGGGAAGGTGCAGTTAGAAGTGCGATTCTTAACCATGACCCAAACACCAACTCCAGATCTAAGACTGTTGCTAACAGGAAGAGCAAAGGATGTCTTGCAAATCGAATTGTCGTGGCTGAAGCGAGCGAGAAAGGCTTTATCGGAGAAAATTGATTGGGCGACGAAGACGCTAGATGGTCGCTTATCCCAAACTTACGACGATATTTTTTTATCATTGAAATACCGCAGTGAGTTAATGTCACAGAGGCTCAAACTGGCAGATTGTTTTACGACTGAATTACAGAAAATTAAAAGATTCGATATTTCCAGATCAAATCTAGAATTGGCGATTTTTTTAAATACAACGCGCGATAAAAGTACCAGTTGTATTCTATCGATAGATGATTCTGTGGAACGAATAATATCTGGCATACTCGCAATGTTGCGAAACGATAAAAATTGGAATAATACGATCACAGTAGGGTCGGGGTTGTATAGAGATTTGTCACTCTACGCAAAGTTACAAACGGACGATGCGAAATTAGTTACGACGGTGGACCCACAACTATCCGAACAGATACTAGAAACTAATGAATCAATTCTGAGTATATATAAAGTACTCGAACGATTCGAAGAGACGTTGGCGCGGCAAACGGAAAAATTGAACGTAATAGCGGAGACG
The DNA here is from genome assembly GCF_032445375.1 of Bacillus rossius redtenbacheri. Taxonomy (NCBI): domain Eukaryota; kingdom Metazoa; phylum Arthropoda; class Insecta; order Phasmatodea; family Bacillidae; genus Bacillus; species Bacillus rossius. Next base: position 33,768 of record NW_026962562.1, on the reverse strand, counting down.
AAGGATCAACAAAGTACCTCGGATCCGACCGAAGATATAAGGAACGAGTTGAGTATAATGTCCGCACGGATAGTCGAATTATCTTCTCGAATCACCAACATAGCGGCGACTCCCGGCGTCGCCGAAGCCGATTATCAGAACGACTTGAGTTTAGTACTGGAGCAGATAGCTATCCTAGACTCGCTGATACGAAGAGCCGATAGTCGAGTAAAAGACCTGTACGATTTGGTAGAGGGAACTAATGAAACGCGCAACGTCATGCCAGCCCAACAGCAAAAACGCAAACAAGGAGATACCGAATCGGGCTTGTACTCTAGTTACGTAAAAAAGCGCAGAGCTGAACAATAATGTTTTGTTACGCGTCCGCAGCATTCGGCGAAAACTTTAACGGGAAACCCATTTACGAAGATGTCACGCTGGCTAGAATACGAGAGGGGCTCTCTAGCGGAGGGCAAGTCACATGCCGGGCAGTTTTATGCTCACGCGCCACGTCGGTGCGGCAGTTGATTTTAGAAGATCCGGATCGGTGGGAAGCGTACACCGATAAAAGTTTATCCACGGCCAACGAGTGTCGTGCATATGTTATTTGTCGGTGGCAACTTCTCCCGGAAGAGCGTAGAATGGTGCTGGGAAAATTCAGAGACAGCTTACAGTCAAACGGCATCGTATTGCGAGAAGTGGAGAGAAACTATTCTTCACACATAGTGGGGGTTGTACAAGATTTAGAATCAGCATTATCCCTGTACGACAGCGTCTTCCTGGCCAGCGGAATTTACGCCGATTCAGAATGGTCTTACGAATCAGAGGGGACCGTTTCTACAGCATTGCAATATGGGGATTCTTTGATTAAATATTCTACGTTGAAAAATAGATCAAAGATAACAAATTATTACATAAAGTGGGATCCGAACTTACGAGCTTTCAATGTTTTTAAGCACGAACACACGCATAATACAGACTCGGTCTACGTGGCAGAACGTAATTCCGATATTTTAACTCTGTCCCCCCAAATTGCTCTACTTTCGTGTTCCGGATTAATATTTTGGATCGTCACAAGAAAATCGTTCATCGCATCATTTGACGGTGTAGTTAACCAATCGGCCGTCTCAAACTTTTACGTCGAACCGTCAGATGCGAGTGAATTCACATCCATATGTACTCGCGTATTCGAGTCTTTCGGTGCATCGTTAGAGTCATTGGGTTCAGGACACGCACTTGGTAAAGGCTTCGACTTGGTCGTGATGGTCGGCAAGCCTCCGCTCGGCAGATGGACCGAAAGGTTTCCGGCCATTTTGGTAGAAGCACTCAAATAAATTAAGACACGACAAAATGCCCAAGATAGCCGTCCGAGATCTCGAAAACTTGGAAGCCGTCTTCGTGGCGACTGATGAAAGAGTGTTTAGAAAGTACCTCTTTCCACTATGGTACGATCAATTACCCGATTACGATTCAAAAGTGGCTGCTCTTCAGTTGGGGCGATCGCGCGTTGTCGTTCGAAAGACTGTCGAGGGAGACCACGGAAGGTGCAATTGCAAAAATATGTATTTTTACAAAGTACTGACTGCTGATGTCATGAATCATGTACTTGGTCATTGTGACTTTGCTCCGCAATTCATCATCACACCGAGCTCGTGCCGCGGATTACACAATTGGTATTTCGATACCGAGACACCAGATGTTACCGGCGCCGATGTGTATTGGGCGTGGAAAATGAATAGTATCATTACGATTAAAAACGAAGCTTATTTATATCCGCCACATTGGACGGAACTAAAAAATGATATATGCACACCCTCTTTATTACCAGCGGCCAGAACGGCTTGGCAGGAAAGTAAACTTCCTCTCAGCGATTCGTTCTTTCTTGTTCCCGTGATCAACAATCTCGTACCTGTCCCGAAAAATAAACCCTCGCGCGAATCGTGGATACATGATATTTTTTCACACAGAGTTGTCGTGTTGATAAAAAGTGGATCAGCCAAAATATTCGATCATCAAGGCATTAAAAGCCCCGCGTCTGATGAATTGTGTCTGCGGTACAAATTCACCGACATCATCACAACATCCGCTACTTTTGAATGCGAATTAGAACAATGTGCTCCGTTGCCCCTTGTTTCTACCAGGACAGATCAAGAAATAATGGTGACCGACTTGTATAGTTGGAAAGGAGTTTCTTTGGTGGATCTCAATTTCGCGCAACGACGAATTATGTTGAAACGATTCATTAGAAATTATTCGAAAAATAACCAGCTCACCATGCAACGTAGGCAAAGAGGAGCGTTTTCAAATATGTGTTTTAAAAGAAGCGCAAATAGAACAGTTGGACGCCTTGGTCCTACGTTTGAAGGTCCTACATTTGAATACGGGCTACATCTAAAATTCAAGTATATAGTAATTTCACGAAGCGAAGTGGGTTGGCAACAAATAATTTACGACGACGGAAAGTTGCAATTTTTAGACTTGGAGATTAAGAAAATATTCCTATCTTCCCTAGGTGTGAACAATTGCCACAAAACAAAGATAAACTCAAAACATTGCAAAATATGGTGCGTGAGAAAATACACAAATGGGATTCTTTGTTTGGATAGATATATCAGTCTTTATTCAGCATTAAAAAATACATCAATCCGTACTATACTGCCTGACGATCGTACCGGCGGGCCATGCGTCGAAACCACGGATCTTCATACTCCGCTTCTCTAATTCTTCTGATAGCGACAGCTCGTCGGTGATATTTTTTGCATCGGGATACCAATCGAATGGTGGTTCGCTAATTTCTTCTTTGGACACATCAAAAGGCACAAACTGTCCACCTTCTACACTCAGCCTTTTGCGACTCACATCGAACCTCATGGATCGGACAAAGTCGCCGGTACCATCGAACATCTTGGCTACCTGAAGTTGTTTCTCATTTGTCGGTTTGAGAGATGCTTTTATTGCGCGCAACTGGATGTTCAACGATTTGGATACAGAAGCTATCCTGGAATCTTTCTTAAAAAAAACGCTATTCTTGACGACGTTGGACGACATTGTAGGGTAACCAGCGTGCAGGCGAGGTGTACAAGGAGAGTGGATTGTCGATCGGCGCAGGATCGTACCCAAACAAATGTTCTCCTAGGGGAGGTAGTTGTATAGTCGAATTTGGCTTACCGATTCCAATTTCGCCGTTGCTGCCGCACAACCGCGAGGAATAATTGTGTCCGGGTATATTTGTACAAACCTCGATGGTGGGACGCGGCGTAGTGATGTTGGCAGCGGAAAGTTTGTAAGCACAATGTAGCGTCAAAGCACCACTTTTTCCGAACTCTTCATGATCGATCCAATCTGGCTCCTTTCCGGTGACGAGCAAATCGAAGTAATGCGTGGCCAGATGATCAGCGACGACAAACAAACGACTCTTCACCTCGCCGAAATCCATCGGCTTTATATCTTTGTACGATTGCAGGTGGTTCGGGTGTCTCCGTGAAGACGGTCTTTGTCCACTTGATTTCAGCCAGGCATTTTGTTCGCAGACTCTTCGTTCGGTAGCGTGCGCTATCGTGAAGCGTCTCGATGGTTGTCCCAAGTATTTTTTTATTAATTCACAATTTATCACGATTCTCATTGTGCACAGATCCTTACTGATTGCAAACCGCGCAGGCTCACCCAGAGATACTGGACCTTGCAATTGAACCAGGTGAATATCGCGTGGAATCGGTGCGAAATTGACCAACAAAATGGAACAAAACACATCGCAAATAATGCGGCACATATTGGAAACCGATCGTATATCACTGGCCGATTCTAGGTTCGATAGTGAAGCTACTCTTGTCAAATAAGAAAACAACGCTTCCGTTGGCAGCTTTTTAGGAAGACGCAAGATAAAGTTTTGTCGCGCGTTATACTCTTCATCTTCAGACGAGGAGGAAGAGGACGTATTGTCCTCGTTCCTAGAGTTTATTATCGTCAGCATTGGTGCAGTTGTGGAAATGCTCCGAAACGAATTCCCGCTTCTAAATCGGTTAGTATTTTTACTACGGTTTCGGTATTTGATAACCTTCGAATCAAAAGACGTTTTGCACATGCTAAAATGGCGTCAACGGATGGAGTTTTGAAGTTTCTCAAAATAAAGCATACGCATAATTCTACGTTCACGTTGCTCCAATCATCAATTGCATACTCGCATGATAAAAAATCTAAAATTTCCCAACACCAAAACCTGACCGTTGATCGGTTCATCAATTCCACGCAGAAACCGCGGATGTTACGTAGTTGAGGATGGCATTCAAAGTTTCTTGCCGTGTTTGATCCAACAGCTTGATTCCGCACTTCTTGGCTATTTCGCAAACGATAGTGAGTAAGCCATCTCCGTCAACATTATCTTCTTGGTCGTGAATTTGCCTCAATTCGCCGATGAACATTTCGGCGCTTTGCCCAGTGATGGGGCTGTGAAGCCTGGAGAGGGCGCGAGCTATTGCGTTCCGCAACGGCGTTTCGGGTGTCGGGCCATCAATCTCCAACCGGGGTCGTTTCTGAGACGGCTCGCTGCATTCTAGTCTATGCATGATGTTAGATTGCGCTCTGAGAACATTCCCCGAAGTTGTGTTTAAATTATGAGCTTTGCGTAACTTCTTTATGGTGAATTTATAATTGGGGTTCCGCTGCATGTATCCATTAACGCCCATGTTTGGAACGTTGTTTGGGAGCGGGTCGATGTACTCCAATTTGAGCGGTACCCCATATTTCAGGCAGCACACTGCCGCAGATCGCAACATGCTCTTTTCGGGTAAGGTGACCACCCTGGGATCTGTGGGTGAGCTGTTTGTGAATAGAAATCCGGAGGAAGCGCATCGCTTTCTGGGTAGCATTAGCGATTGCGGTGGTAGAACTATGGCTTTGGAATCTCCGGAAAGAGACCAGAGCAGACGAGAGTCGTTGCCATTATCTTTTTTGTGGGGTGCGAGTATTTCACCTTCCGGATTTGTAAAATATGTATTCAAAGCAACTCGAAATAGATGCAACTTAACTTCTAGAGGAAAGCCAGTAGTAGTTTTATCATCTTCGGCCAAGATTCTTAGGTAAACAACACCTCGATCGCAGGGCTCAACCAATGCCGGGATACAATCGGAATGCGAGCTTGAAAGCATCAGAATGTGACCTTTAGGTACAGCGAATCTCACACCAGTCTTGATTAAGCAAGGTTTGTTTATTTCGGGTATGGAAATCCTCAGAGTGTTATCGAAAACATTCAGTTTGGTGCTCTCGCCGTGTAACTTGAATGCCACAGATTTAGAGTTCCCTTTTACGGGAATCGATGATGGATCAAGAGGTTCGATGGGACCACGTTGAAGGTCGTTGAGAGCAATTAGTGGTTGGGAACGATCCCACAATTCATCTATTGCGCCAGAGAGCGACAATAGAACGTCTGAAGGAGAATCCATTTCGAAGCGTTTACGCAGCAAGCTGATAATTATAATACTCATTATCAGAATTTAGCGTAACGGGATTTCAGCCTGAAAGATGCGTGCCTTCAAAGTTGTCGTGGTGTTATTTCTCGCGGTTGGAGTTATACAATGTCAAGACGTTAACTCGACCTCGACTTCGACCGAGTCCACTGTATCCTCCACCACCGAAACTACATCAACTCATTCCACCAATACCTCAAGTATATCTTCTACCACAACCGAAACAACATCAACTCCCTCTTCTACCGAAACAACATCCACGACGACTCCCTCTTCTGCCGAAACGGTTTCTACCACAACAGAAAACACCACCACGTCCACAATTACTCCAAATAGCACAACGGTATCTACCTCGACCACAACTCCCAATGCAACCGATTTCCATTGCCCCAGCGGTTGCGATTGTCTGTACGAATTGGGTACCGTAGTATGCGTAAACAAAAATGTATTAGATTTTAGAGGGTTTATATTTGGGAGGAAGACGCAAAGTGTTTACCTGGTTGCGGAAGAAATATATATAGACAACGATACCTTCAATTCTGCTTATGAATTATATTCGTTCGGTTTGATTGCCAATAACACTATAATCATTACAAGCGAAATTGCAAAAAATTGTACATATCTTCAAGAGGTGACTTTAGGAATGCCTATATCGTTCATACAAAGCAACACATTTGAAAGTCACACTGGTCTCAAAACGGTTAACCTAAAAAATACAAGACTAAATTGGCTTATGCAAGAAGATACTCTACTAATTTTGCCTACGGTACAAACGATTAGTTTGTTACATTCGGGTTTGAGATTCATGAGTGAACGCACTTGGGACGCGCCGAATGCATTGACTTTCGACATAAATTCGGATGACGACGCAAAATTGTTGAGTAGAGAAGTTATCGCCAGTTTGCCGGGTTTGGTTTACGTTGAGACTCCGTGCCAGACTTGCGATTACCTTAACTTTTGGGAGAGCATTAGGTACGCGATAGACCAAAATATAGCCACGAGTTGCTACAACGATTATAATAACTGCTTCCCCATGAAAAATCACGCCAGTTCGCCGCGGACGTGGTGGAGATGGTGGTGATCGTCTTTGACGCACAATGGATGAATACGAGACGGCGATATTCATTGAAATTCACGAATTCGCGTGGAACTTTGCTCTCGAAACACTCGTCGTTGTACCCGAGGTCATCAGTTACTACGAGTCCGGCGCACGCGTTCGACAAGATTCGGTGACCGATCTTCAATTCTTCGTGGAAAAGAAGACCACAATCAAAGAATGCCGCTTCTTGACCATGATTCCCTACAACGAAGAACGTTTCCTTTTGGTGCCATCACGCCGCAGACGATCCCGAGAATGTGAAACGTACGATCCTAAAGGGGATACCATCACATCGGTCGTGGTTCGTTACGTCGTCAAAAAATTTGGCCGCCTTCGTATTTCGCTCGAAAAGCAACTATCTTGCAATGGAAGTATAAAACTTTTCATTCGAGGCGACATTGAATATGACTCGGATGTGTTTGCATCTTGGAATAAATTACGCGAGGCAGAAGCACATTTAGTCTCCGCACTCATGGGCGACGCGACCATGCGCGATACGTTGTATAAATCATCAGAGTGTGATTTTTTCGATGCTATCAATCCAAAGGATCTCATGAGCATCAAATGTCGAGTGTTTTCAAAGTTTTCCGACAATTCTCTCAATCCCAACAACGTTCTCCACCTCAAACCCAAGTGGGATGGCTTTAAGGCTCGGGCGGTAGTTGTCAAGAGCAACGACGATGAAATTGTGCATTTGGATGATCTCGGGAAGTTCGACGTGATTGGGGGGCATTTCTTAAGACCTGTAACCGCGTATAAAAACCTCATCTTCCAAACGGAAGTTGTATCTACGCCCGAAAGTGAGCCTAATTTGTTGGTAATTACTGATGTTTTGGGAGTCGTTTGTTCGGGGAAACAATATATGCCCTGCCCAGAAGACGTTTTGGTATTTTTTAAATTTTTAAAACCAAAAATAGAAAATCACATTGTCAATATCAGAAACGGACATTACAAGTTGACGGTTACAGAAACGATACCACTAGACCTTGTGGACACTCCCGTTCCTTATACCGATGGGTTCATAATTGTCGGTGGTGGGAAAGAGTATAAATTCAAAATTCCCACCATAGATCTGCGAGCCAAACAAACAGGTCTGTATTTGGATGATCCAGAAGAACGAGTACAGAAATTTCCACTACCTGAAGAAGTGACTCCCGATGGCATCGGTGGTATTTACGAAGTGTGTCAAGTAAAAGATAAAGTCATGGTGTTAAGACGTCGTTACGATAGAATATTCAGTAGCACAATAGATGAGTGGAAGTCTTATTTAAAAGAAAGAGATTATTTGAGGTCTGTTTTGAAATCTTACAAAAGCCGAAAAGATCAATCCCGAGAATGAGTTATTTGTGTACCGAATACGACAAACACCCTTCAAATATTGATGATGAAACTCGCTTCGCCGGTTTAACGGAAGAGCAAGTTAAATTTTACAGTGCATTATTAAATGCCGTCAAAAATAACAAATCTAAAATAATGGTATTGGATGCTCCACCGGGAACGGGAAAAACGTTCCTCTTGAAACGAATATTTCACACAATTCCCACATCTATTTGCTATTCTGCTTATACGCGCGAATTATGTTACAATGTGGGAATTTCACTGCATCCCGATCGCACGTGTATGACAACGTGTAAATTAATGAATTACCTGTTTGATATCGGATACGTCGCATCGAAAAATGCGTGGGTCAAATTTTCTTCAAAGGATTCTTCCAACGAAGCAGCCGAAAAAAGAGCCGCTTCGGCTAACCTCTCGTGGAGAGTGGTTGTGGTGGACGAATACACAGTTTTGGCACCGTTGCTGTTGAAGACTCTAATGTTGATGGTGCGTAATTATAGAGTTGTGATTATTTTCGCCGGTGACAGATGTCAACAGGCGCCGATTCAAAAATCTAAATTTGAAAAGGCGTCAAATTATTCACTCATTACCAACACCGAGTCGAAAGCATTAACGTACACACTAACAAAACAGATGCGCGTCTTGGATGCCGACTACTCCCATATTTTAAACGATATCAGGAGCAGGATAATCCAAACGGAAGGTAATGTCGTCGCGCTTAATTTTAAGGAAAAAGTGAACCTGATTCGACAAATGGGTGTTGAATTACTTTTACCCAAACCAAGTGTTGAAGCGATGTATTTATCCCAATACCATAAAAACATCAAGCGCCACATAGAAGATTTGGTTAATTCTCATCGAAAGAAAATAATCAGAATTCCATTTGCCATTAAAAACACAGAGAAAAAATGGGAATCTCCAAAATGTCTGAACGAAATGCTCGCTCAATCCAAATTTATAGATGCATTGTACATTCACGACGACTTTACATATTTATGGCAGCCCGAACGATCAAATGGGCAATTGATTCCTGTAAAAGCTAAATTTGAGAACGGACACGTGTTCGTATATAAGCAAGGTGTGAAGCTACAGCGACTTCAGCGATTGCGCTGCTCCCAGGATAATACACACCCAGAATTAATGGAAATCTTCTCTCTAATGTGTACTAGCGTCTATCAATTTCCTATAAGACACTCGGCGCAAACTTATCATGCCATACAAGGCAAAACTATTGAGTGTGAAAAATTGGAATTGGATCTCGACGCCAAATCTTTGAATGCTATTTACGTAGGACTATCCAGAGTGCGGAGAAGATCGCAACTCGGTTGTTTACTCTCTACAGATAAAACTTCCATTATTGCAAGTTTGCATTACGATGATGGGTTTTATTATCAAATTCCACGTAATCATCATCTGAATAAGGTTTTTTCACATTGGCCTGTACAGCTTGAACAATATACAGACATTAAGTGGAAGAGCAAAGGCCAAAATCGTTTCGTGTGTGATCAAGCACCACCGCCATGAATATCGTAGATTCCGTTAACGGAGCTACCATCCAGCCCCCGGACAATGCGGGATCCATTGTTTTGGAACCCAGATTGGTAGTGGGTGGGGTGACGTTGTTGGCATTGGTTTTGTTATGTTTCTGCGGTGGTACGTGTTGTAAAAGATATCTGTGCAATAAATCAGTAAAATAATTTTTTTTTGTGATTATATCTTCTAGTTCGAACGTCGTGCACAATCGCAAATTCATGAATTTGCGTTCGTACATGATGTAGAATCACAAATTCATGAATTTGCGTTCGTACATGATGTAGAATCGCAAATTCATGAATTTGCGTTCGTGTACCGTACACAATCGCAAATTCATGAATTTGCGTTCGAACATGTTACCTGATCGCAAATTCGTGAATTTGCGTTCGTGCACCGTGCACAATCGCAAATTCACGAATTTGCGTTCGAACATCATGTAAAATCGCAAATTCATGAATTTGCGTTCGAACATGTTACCTGATCGCAAATTCGTGAATTTGCGTTCGTGCACCGTGCACAATCGCAAATTCATGAATTTGCGTTCGAACATGTTACCTGATCGCAAATTCGTGAATTTGCGTTCGTGCACCATGCACAATCGCAAATTCATGAATTTGCGTTCGAACATGTTACCTGATCGCAAATTCGTGAATTTGCGTTCGTGCACCATGCACAATCGCAAATTCATGAATTTGCGTTCGAACATGTTACCTGATCGCAAATTCGTGAATTTGCGTTCGTGCACCGTGCACAATCGCAAATTCACGAATTTGCGTTCGAACATGTTACCTGATCGCAAATTCGTGAATTTGCGTTCGTGCACCGTGCACAATCGCAAATTCGTGAATTTGCGTTCGTACTTCTAGCACAATCGCAAATTCGTGAATTTGCGTTCGCGCATCGTACACCAACGTCGACAAATGCAACAGAATAAAGAACGAAAAAAATAATTAGTTTCTAGAAATTTTATTTATAAAATCATCCAAGTCATTACAAATTGAATACGGAGAACGTACAGCACGCTCCAACACCTCTCCAATCAAATTTCCAACGTCCAAGTCTTGATCCAAACAATGCTCCGTCACAACAAGGGCAAAATTAGCAACGTCTTGTACCAAATGAGCCAGAGGATATACGACATTAGATTTTTCTGACTTTATCCAACTCACCCACGATTCTTTGGAGTTTAGTACGCGGACATGAGCTATGATGCCCTTCAAAACTCTGAACATTACACTTCGCAGGGCGTGAAGGCCCGGATAGAGAACGGTAAAGTTTAACAATCTGTGCATTACCGGGTTCTCGTCGTCCAACATATCCACGGCGGCGCCTGTGGATGTGGGAGGAGTGTCTATCATAAGCCATTGTGCAAAGAATATGAGGGAATAAATTTCTTTTGGGGATGGGACGTGTGTCCATTTCGAGGCGGTCATTACCGAAGGATCCAGTTGGGATTCCTGTCCATACATGCTTTGGTCAAGAGCCAGGGTGGTGCTCAGGTCTTGCTCTGAACATTTCAGGGCTTTGCGGGAGGTTGCTTGAATGAACATTGCGCACGCTAATTTGCACAAAAAACTATTCACGAATATTTGTAGGAAAATCTTAGGAAAGATAACATCTTCTCCGTCGTTGGAATGATAAGTGTCGACTGCGGGAATCTCATCTTTGAACAATTCAAAAAGGCGGTCACCCGACATCACGCAACTGTTATCCTCGCGCTTTACGCAAAGTTCTACCTGAGTAATAAAGTTTTTCATCATTTGATAACCTGAATACGGAGATGTTTTAACTCCTTTCCCCCCCGTGACATCTTGGAAAACATCTCGCCAGGTAGGGGGTTTGGAACCTTTTGGAATGGACACTTTTCTTTTGTATTTGGGAGCTATTATACCCGGAGGCTTTTTATTTGTGTTCCTCTTACCTTTTTTGGGCACCCGCTCTGCTGGTGGAACAAAGGCTTCTGAACTTAATTTCTTTGCCAACTCAAACCCGGCAGTTAATTTTAATTTTATCAATTGGGCCTCTATGCCTAAATTATAAATTTTTGATCGCGTTAGCTTATATTCTGGGTTTTTAGGAGGACTACGTTTTTTGCTTGGTTGCTCATTATTAGTTGAAACTAATTTCGGTTTTTTGGCGGCAGATTTTGACGCTTTGGACTTTGAAACGGGCGGCTTTTGAGTATCTGTTTTAACCTTCTTTTCCTTTTGTACACTACTACTGGCGGGACGCGTACGTTTTGTTGGGCGCTTTGGTGGTGGGGGGATGCTGGGTGGCGGTGGCTCGTCATCCGAGGATGAGGATGACGATGACGATGACGAGGAAGATACGGACGCGCGCCCGCTCCACTCGTGGCGAGGGCGCTGAACGTTGGTCTTCTTCCCTCGATGTGGACGACACCACCGAGTAGGATTCGGAGGGTGATGGTGATGCTTCGCGTCGAGGAGGAGGCGAAGGTTGACGTTGAGGCGATGGTGGCGGTGATCCAGTGGTGGTTGAGGGTGGTGGCGTGGGGTCTTGCTCATGTATCGGAGGACCTCTGTCAATGGATGGCGGTGATTCCGGCGTATCCCTCCTGTTTGGATTTGGTGATCGGGCTGGGGGATGATGATGTTTGGATTCGTCGTCTGTTGCCTTTGATGATGGCGGTGGCGATTCTGGAAGAATCATCTTGTCTATTCTTGGTTGTTTTTTGGCTGGAGATGTATCTTTTCGCTTTTCGCGTTTTGGGCTAGAAGTGCTCTGTGTTGTAGGGGATGACGATGGCCTTATATCATCTATGTTGATGGTCGATAGCGGTGCTGGTTGTTCTACAATTAATGCATCCATGCCACCCGCTAGAATTGATAATGTATCTGAAAGTTCCTTATCCACTTCGCTGGTGCAATTTACATATTTATTGGAAGGCTCTAATTCAGACAATAGATCTGTGATAAAATCATCTTCGAGTTCATTTACACTTGCAGCAATAGTGGCAGGTTCCACATGCTCAGGCTCGGCAACTTCAGATTCTACTACAGCACTCTTTGTAACAGGTACCTTGTTGTGTGGCTCCGGGATGACATCACTGCAAACGCTTCCTGCGGATGATGAAGCGAAGCTGTATCGAGACATCTTGGCTGGAACAACCTCCTGGTACCACTTGCGAAACTGCACGTCTTCGTCACCATCTTTCATTAATTCACTCACTTTATATTGATGAACCTTTAATATATGTTCGCCTAGATGAAAACTAGAATTAAATTGTTGTTGACACAATTTGCATTTTGTACACTCAGTATCAGTACCGTTGACGGCGAACCAGCATAATTTCTTCTGAATTTTCTTCCTCTTGGAGTTTAGAGATTTCAAAACACGACGCAGACCTGATACTAGCCCAACCACCGTCTTGTCACAAATATGTTCATTTCTTCTAATGTACTCCTCGATGCCACGCGAAACTAAATCGATTTCTTTGAGAAAAAACACAATGAGTGCGTTTATTTAGCAAATCTGCATACGAAGACGGAGCCCGGCCTCCCGACATACGCCCGCCATCATGTTTAAAGCGAAACTGATAGTCACAGTAGAAACGTTCGGCGCAAATGACTTATCTAAATTCTACAGATTAAAAATTTGATAAACTAATCTTTGCCAGAGCGTCGGAATTAAGCAGCTTATCTTACAATCGCTAGAAGTTTAGCTTGATTGATAGCGTGTTTAAAGTATTTACTCGCATGTGACGATCCATCAAACTCTAATCTCAAAATAAAGCGACCACATATCTGAGAATTTTCAATACGCGCTATATACACACTAAGGTTCCGTTAACTATACTTTAAATACTTATTAAATTTTATATTTAGCATACTCTGAACTCACCATTTATTAAAAATACACATTAATTTCAGCGCTTAACGTTTCTTCGTTTCTTAATACCTCCTCGCTTAACTTATATATAAGCGCCGTTTGTTTGAAACGTCTACACAGTACGCCAACTACCAGAACATCATGGATGCCTACGCCAGACACGAAGCTGCCCTAGACGAGGCCGAGGAAGCTCTGAAGACGAGGGCCGAGGAATCTCTGAAGGATAAGGTACTTGAATCTTTAGAGAATGCTAATTGTCAATCCGGCTTTACTCTGTGCTCTGGTCTGAGTTTATTGAGTAATATGGAAGAGCGTGTAGACAATAATTATGCAAAAGATGCTCTAACTGATGTTCTACAGCACGCTACAAACACTCATTCTCAAATATGTAAAGCTCTGCGTATTCAAAGGGAGCGTTCTATGCAAAAAGTTTTGTCCTCACATAATAAGGCTAGAGCCATTATGAAAAGTGTTGTTGATGAAAAAGAGCAGACTTCATAAAAGAGAAAGATCTTTAACTGGCATCCAGACAACTCCATTTTATACAAAATTTTTTGAATTATCAAGAATGTGGGATATGCAGATCTCAAGTGAGGAAAATACGTTTTTGCAAACCTATGAATTGTGTTCCTTTGCATGCACTGTGCATTGAATGTGCAGATAACATCATCATGCGAAGTAATAACGGTAAAATTAAATGTCCGTATTGTAATTGTGATTCAGAAGGGTATCGAGATGCTTCGTGTACAGAAAACCAGAATATTTATAAGTCAATGGGACGGCCAAAAGAGATAGAGCAACCAACGAGTTGATGGATAACCTTACAGATGATGTAATAGAGGCGGAACTGGGCATCGTACATGATGAGGATGGTGACGAGGACGGGGAGGTTCGCGAAGAATTAGACAACCAGCTAGACAACGCACAGCAGCCAGAGGAGCGGCAAGGCGGGGCAAGCTGTCAATCGAGAAGAAGAAGAAAGACGAGCGACTTCGTTTGGAGCGAGGCTCTGGATCGAGACCTGCGTGCATTCCTCTCCGAGCCAATCGTCATCCCCGATGATTCAGCACCACCAACACCAACACCAACACCTTCCACCTCGGGGGGAGGGGTCGGCGCAGGCGCTTCGGTACATCCAGACGCTCGGCGAGAATTGACGCAACAGGAAAGCTCATAAGAATGTATTTTTTTGAATAAAAATTGTTTTTATTAGTTGGATTGTTTATTTTCCATATCTATGATCATGGTTGTAATTGATGTACGAACGCAAATTCGTGAATTTGCGATTGTGCACGGTGCACGAACGCAAATTCATGAATTTGCGATCAGGGTAACATGTACGAACGCAAATTCATGAATTTGTGATTCTACATCATGTACGAACGCAAATTCGTTTATTTGCGATTGTACACGGTGGCACGAACGCAAATTCATGAATTTGCGATCAGGTAACATGTACGAACGCAAATTCGTGAATTTGCGATTGTGCACGGTGCACGAACGCAAATTCATGAATTTGCGATCAGGTAACATGTATGAACGCAAATTCATGAATTTGTGATTCTACATCATGTACGAACGCAAATTCGTGAATTTGCGATTGTGCACGGTGCACGAACGCAAATTCATGAATTTGCGATCAGGGTAACATGTACGAACGCAAATTCGTGAATTTGCGATTGTGCACGGTGCACGAACGCAAATTCATGAATTTGCGATCAGGGTAACATGTATGAACGCCAAATTCATGAATTTGATGATTCTACATCATGTACGAACGCAAATTCGTGAATTTGCGATTGTGCACGGTGCACGAACGCAAATTCGTGAATTTGTGATTCTACATCATGTACGAACGCAAATTCGTGAATTTGTGATTCTACATCATGTACGAACGCAAATTCGTGAATTTGCGATTGTGCACGGTGCACGAACGCAAATTCATGAATTTGTGTACGAACGAAAAAAAAACATTAATACCCAAAAAGTGTATTATCATTTGTTTAAATTTGCATTATCGCACTCGCAATCATCTTGGTAAAAGGAAATCAAATCCTTTTCTTCAACTACCACTATTGAATTATAAGATGGACTGGTATCGTTTGCACGTCGAATAAAACTAGGATTCGGGTTGAATAGTGTTGTTATTTGCTGGTGTATTATGACGAACAAATGAGCTCGCTACATTGTTGATTCCAATTAATGGAGACCGGCTTTCTGATGAATTCGATGCTCGGTTACTTGTAACGCCTAGTTCTATTTCGATCAGCTATATTAATTGAATATTTAGACGGTGCGATTAATAGAACAAATTTTTATATCCGGCACCGGGGTTTCAGCTGTATTGCAGGTGAGGTTGATGTCGGC
The DNA here is from genome assembly GCF_032445375.1 of Bacillus rossius redtenbacheri. NCBI lineage: Eukaryota > Metazoa > Arthropoda > Insecta > Phasmatodea > Bacillidae > Bacillus > Bacillus rossius. The sequence continues at coordinate 18,141 of NW_026962562.1, read as the reverse complement.
GCTCGACTGGTTTCGTCCAATGTTTGATGAAATTTGACCACCCGGCAGAATTTGCTGCTCTGTTAACCCCGTATATAGATGCTGCATTCATAATTGCCTGACCAACAACTTCGATTTTAGCTTGCGTAGAGAGATCTCTAAAAAAAACTTGTTCTGTCATTTCACACGTTCTTGAATCCATTCAACGATTCGTAAGATGATGTGTACCAGGGGAAGATTATCCTCAAAGTCCCTAACCCTTGAGTTTGCTTGAAATTTGCAGAATGGCGGATATACTGAAGGTTCGTCTGTAGCAATCACTTTGCGGATCTCGTGCTCAAGGAAATTTTGTAGTTTCTCAAAGACTTTTGTCGCGGTGGGTCAGGCCGTATTTTATTCTGAAATAAGCCAGATCAAAGCATGGCAAGTCAAGGGAATTTGCCAGAAAGGCGTAGGGTGCGACGTGCAGAGCGTATTCCTTTACCGAGGCTTTTAATTTGGCACGTGGCGGTGTCCCCGCTGGGCGATTCTTTTCAATATTTCGTTTGCATCAGAATCGATAATAATGATAATGTTGAGCTTTTCCTCTCTTAAAAAATCTAGCACCGAGCCAAGATTATGCATGCGAACATATTGCAGGCAGACTCCCGTGCGGCTCCAATTCCGGGTGAATGCTGGCAAAGCAATGTGGTTCGGCTGGCGCGTGATAATGAGTAATTAGGTAATAGGCCATCTGCCCACGCAATATTAGATATTGGCGAGCGGTCGAAAACGACATTTTTCGAGGAGCTGCATGGGCCATTAGGCCTTCAAAGAGGTATCTGTGCAGCTACGATTGGCGAGAGGTTATAATACCTCATCGATTCACCCAACACCATATTTATCTTCCACCACGGGAACTTGTTGACTAAGGTCGTTTTGCCACAAGCCGAGGCACCCGTCAATTGCCACAGTTTTTTTTGTGGGGGATCAAATAAGTTGTGCATGGCTTTAAGCTCTTCTTCCATAGAGAGGTAGGTTAGGAATCTGGTCTTTGGGAGATGTGTGATGCCTTTCGAATGCTTAGATTCCAATTCTTTCAGCTCGTCACGTTCGCCGTCCTCGTGCTCGGTGTAAAGATTACCGATATCTTTGTCGGGACAATCGATAACGTCACGGTGGTTGAAAATACCTAGGCCCCTCATGATGCCCCTCAGTCTAATCGTTGGCGACGAGTGAGTTACTATACACATTACCAGTTTGTTAATTGCTAAAAGTATGGATATAGAAACGTGTGATGATGCTGCGCTCTTGGAATTGTTTGAAGACAACGGGATTTTGGGACAAGACGAACAGCCAAGTCCCCACGATGAGCGAAGCCCTGTGCATGATATTCAATGAAGGAACAATATCTAGACGGAATCGTGGAGCTCCTTCGGATCGATCTGTCATGTTGGACGATATCATCAAATTGAGAATGAAAACAGGCCCAAGTTGGAAAACACACATCTGCGGAACTTCGACATGTGCGGGGCATGACAAATAATCTAGAGTTGGAAAAATCATGGTTCCGCCCCGTTGTGAATAGGTGCGAATTTAAGTTCCACGAACTCGATTACCTAAGCGGCGGGTAATCTAACCAACCCCAACTGGTGGGCGATGCCCGAAGATGCGCGAAGGCGGCTGTGTTCATTTCTTGGATTTGGGTGCTGCCCCCCGGAGGCTTTGCCGGCTTCGGCGTTGCGCATCTCAAGATTCGCTCACGGATGCGATCCTTTTGTAACTTGTGTAAGTCTAGAATCGGCAGGTGGTGTCATCACGATGGATAAAAATTTGCTGCTGGATCCCGGCATATGTTTGACAAAAAATGGAGATATCTTGTCTGATGAAACCAGGGAAAGAGTGTCTAGACAGGAGCACTTTTAATTGGCGGATTTGACGTTTGTATGGGTGATGTAGCCACAGAAGTGGATCGCGATCGCCAAGAAACACTGCATCTCAAATTGTTTTGCCACGAGTCGTTGTTGGGACTGCAATGCTTAAAACGTGGGGGGGTTTTTTCCTGTTAAAAACTTTTTGACTGTTTCACCGAGCCGACACAATATTTAATTTATCTGCTACACAAGTGTTTCATATTCTACAATGTTGGCCAAGCCGTTGACGAGCAGACCCGCTAACTCTGAGATTTATTTGATGGGCACGTGGGTATTTGGGTACCGAAAGATGCGACGAATATTTGGAGAGTATCGAGAAGCTGGCTGCAGAGTCTCCTCAAGCAGACGATCCCTCCGCCGAGGCGCCATCCGTAAACGCTGCAAATGAGGAGTTTGAAAAAATTTAAATTACAGTTGGATTATTGGTTGTATGAGCGAGTCAAACAGCAACTCAGGAATCTGGAATTGATGTCGCTGGCTGTTCGAAGGAAAAGTAACGCCTCCAAGGGAAGCCTACAGGCGCGATCGTTCAGCAAAATGGATTTCTAAATGGGGTTTGAACCCACACTTGATACGACCACTACAACTCCATCATTTCGCTTTCCACCAAATCCCCCACGCCTTCACCAAGAGAGACCTCTTTCGACGGGGTTTAGAACGTCCTTTTTGAAGCGCTTCGAAATCGTTGGCGTATGCTTCCAATTGGTTTCATATCCATGTGACGCATGATTATTTCTCCCGTATGGTTGGCGTCAAATATTGGTGAATTCTGAAGAGAGCTGGCTATCGGTACCAAGAGACCCTCCCATATAACATCTGGTGGTGGCAGTTTGAAGGCCAAGTTCTGTAGGCTTTTCATGATTTCTCTGTAATACATTTCGTATAATTTGACAACTCCTGTCTTTGTTCGACATACCAAATGTCAGAATGTTCGGAAACATCGATTCGTAACGAACTTTGAGATCGCTAGTTTTGTCGAAATACATGTCCAAATCCGCACTCGTATTTATTTTAGCCAACCAAGGAAATTCTCTTTTTGCCACTGTTCCACGCATTCACGCAATTCAGGCTTACCTCCGTTGATAACCAGCTCGTAATCGGGCCTCCTGGTGAGAAGGTCCATCAGGGCAGACAACAGAGTGTGGAAAGACATTGCTTTACCATCAACGCCCTTTGGGAATTGTGAGATGGAAATTAATTCGTGAATTAAAACTTGCGCGACAAAGTAAATGCTCATACCCAACGTGTGTTGCTTCTCGACTTTTTTGGAAAACCCCACGAAACAGCACGCAAATGCGTGCAGGTTTTCCAGAAGAGAATTTAAAGGTTCTCCATTTGGATCGTAAGCCAGAATGGCCTTGGTGACGTGTGAGTCTGTAAGGTTCAACATCAAAGCTGGTTCGTTTATATGATCAAGAAAACTGGTGCACGACAAGAGCCAATCCCGCCTGACTCTTTTGTCAACTCACCTGCCGAAGTCGCATGCATCAAATTTTTGTTGGCACGCTGTCTGAGTAACTCTACCTCTTCCCCAAAAGTCCTTGTTTGGGGGGGAGGTTATCGATTTCGACAATCTGATGCAATAGATTAGCGAATGATTGACACCATAATTCTGCATCGCCTCGCTTCACCGCCGCTTCGATTGGGACATACTTATCTTCCACGAGGCAAGGATTGTTGTTTCCGTATCTTCTCATTGGTGCTAAGAATTTGTAGTGAATCCATTCTTCGGTCGGAGGTCTGTCGCCTATATAAAAACTGGTAGATGTTTGAAGAAAAGGAGTTTGCCCCTCGTCACCAGCCATGTCGGACTCGTAGTTTGTATCTGTGATTTACCAGTGCGTCTGAAATGGGCGATACCTTCGTGAGTTTCATAACGACAGAGTACGATGCTCTATTGTCTAAATACATCGTGCGGGATTGTCCCTGCTACGATGTTTGGCGAACCTGAGGACGGCTTCTTGACGGACATATTTAAAAGACGCAAAAATTACTTTGCATGCGCAGTAATACCGGACATTGAAAAATACGGAGAAGTCACCGTAAATCATAAGCTCATCCCGATTCTTTTGGGTTCGGATGTTGACAAGTCCATCAGAAGAGTGTGGTGTTGTCCGGATGATAGGAAGATGTATGGTGCCATTATAGTTTCGGGCGTTGTTCAAATGATACCAACGTTCATGACGAATAACATCCGAGGGAGGACACGTGTACGCCAACAAAAGGGAGCTATCTTATAAATTGACTTTACGTCCAAAGGGTGGGTAATGACATACCACTTGTATACACTCGGACCGGTGGTATTTCCATTGATCGTCCAGGCTCTTCAGACGAGAAGCCGACCAAATACAAACGCACCAACGAAGGGGGCATCTTCGGAGGAAAATTCTTCCGACTTCATCAGTGTAATGATTGAAATGAGCCGTCACTGCATGATCGACGACCCGCCGCAAGCAGATCTGGTACTGCGCAAATACACAGAATTTTGGGACGAGTCTCTCGAAGATGCTCCGGATATCGACAGTGCCGGAAACAAGACATTCATCACGGTTGGTAAATTGTTCGAACGCGCTATTCATTTTGTTTTGTGGCGCAAAGGAATTAAGCGCAGAAATAACATAGCACAGTTTCTACGGACCCGATTCGAGACCGGTGGATTGTTCTTTGCAATTTCCAACAAAAACACAGCAGCGATGGCCCAAAGACTCGAAAACTATCTACATGGCAGTTGACGGTCAAAAATTGGACAAAATCCACCATCTCTGCAGCACGATATCTCGGTTCGTCAATAACAGAACTAAGAATTCCAGCGCTCTTTTTTATCCCGCCGATGCAAACAAATTTATATGCCCCGTAACGAACAAAGACATGAAAGGTGCGGGTGAAAATTTGACATTTTCCATGCTGACCATCAGCTCCCCCCGACTGGATCCAGTATCCGTGGTCGACGACATCAAAATGAGACTCGAAAAAGAAAAAATCAAAGGAGGGTCGTATGATTGCGATCGATGGTTGGTTAACTTTTGGTTGGAGCAAAAACAGATGTCACCTTTCTCGAGGGTTTGAAAAAGAAGTGGCCAACAATCGCGTTCAGGTTGATTGGGAGCGAATTCCTCAACATACTTACCAAAGGGGGCGCTGTTATGCGCTTCGACCCGCATTTTGATTTCTGCATAACACCTTACGAACATCAAAGAATATGGGCTGACGCATTCGAGACGTCTCATCCCCTCACTTTATGCGGGGCCGTTGGTGACTAGAATGAGTAATCTGACTTTTGCGCAAAAGGGGTGTAAAAATAACAGTCAGCGTGGCAAATCTCAAGGGTCATTCTGCAGAACTCACAACTCTCCATGTTGAAAGCTGCATTTGAAAGAACAATCGGGTATCATTGTGCACTTGCACACCCCGCAGAAGGAGACCTACAGACTAGTGTTACAAACCACCAAAAAAGCAGCAATCCGAGGGGACTATACCCACCAGGCCATATTGTCCCATTCTGATGTGGTGCCTCCCGGTTTATCAGAGAAGTTTGATCATATATCCAAAGATAAAATGCTCATTCCAACTAAGGAAATTGATGGATTTGTATTGAGCGATTTAATTCCTTCTCCAGATCTCGACGCTTACGACCGCTTTTTGTCCAAGTTGGTGCCTAAACGAAAGATTATCGCTGTCGAAATGGGTTCTGCTAATCGTTCGAGAAGTTCCAAACCCTTGGATCCAACTGGGCTGGTTAACCTGCTCTGCACTCAAAGCCAGAGGCACGCTTGGCGCACACATTGTCAGACCACGGAAAACACCATACTGGGAAGAGTGACAATCAATTGGCCACTACCTGCAAACTCGACCGTGAAGAAAAACTACGAATTGCACTTGGCGGAAAATAATTCCGAGTGCGAAAACAAAATGGATGAGAATTTCGCGTTCGCAGATCACTGTATTTTGTGGGCTGCCTTTGGTGATGTGGGTGGAGGAACCAATGAGGATGGTATTGTGTTGGACGAAAGACTGTCGAGAACCGGGGCCGAAGAAGTTGGGTGTCTATAACGCTACAAGCCAAAGTTCAATACGAGGTTCGTAGCAAGAAAATCACAAAGTTACCCGACGGTATCGAAATATTCCCCCACAAACCAAGAGTTTGCGGTTCTATCATATTTGGGGACCCTCCACTGCGCAGAACCTTTAAAAATAATTGGTTCACCGAGGTTAGTGGTGAATTCTGTAGAAATAAAGGGTCGCTACCGTTATATCCTCAGCTACGAAGACTCATCTTCTTTTGAAAAGTGCAATATATGGAGCGATTGGCAGAAAACCGCTAGGAATAATATTCGTACATTATGAGTATTACAAACCCTTGGGCGTCCGGTCACAAGTTGTCCAACAAACACGGACAAAAAGGTGTGTGCAGCAAAACTTCCGACCTATCAAAATTTAACAGAGTTGTTGCCAGTCAAATACTGGCAATGAAGAACAGCTCGCGACTAGCCATGTCGATGGACGGATCTCTTTGCGCGCCTTTGGCTTTCTTCATACACCACATCGATGACACGCAACAGAGTAAAGTGGGGTTAAAGAAGATTGATCTCATGACTATGGAAAATGGGTTTGTTGCAAATCAACTCTCTTTCACTTTAAAAACTTTGAGTAATCAACGGGGTCGCCATGATCACGGCGAACGGCTTGCTAAAGCGTTTCTGGAGCTTTGTAGTTTCAGTGGTGGGCGATTGGCATTTATCTCTCACAAACCAGAATTATTAGAGGGGATGATCGAGAGTGCGAGTGATGACGATGATGATACTGACTTTGAGGAGTCGGCAAGTGAAGAATATGAAAGTGACTAGCTGTAACTATATTTGTATAAATAAAACAGACGTTATTAGACATTGTTTTTTTTGCTTCCACTACCCTGCTTCCACTACCCAATCACCCAAACTCAGGTAACGTGCACGAACGCAAATTCACGAATTTGCGATTGTGCACGATGTACGAACGCAAATTCACGAATTTGCGATTGTGCACGATGTACGAACGGAAATTCGTGAATTAGCGATGAGGTAAGATGTACGAACGCAAATTCACGAATTTGCGATTCTGCATGATGTACGAACGCAAATTCACGAATTTGCGATTCTGCATGATGTACGAACGCAAATTCACGAATTTGCGATCAGGTAAGTTGGACGAACGCAAATTCACGAATTTGCGATTGTGCACGGTGCACGAACGCAAAATCATGAATTTGCGATTCTGCATGATGTACGAACGCAAATTCGTGTACGAACGAAAACTGATAGAAAAAAATTAAGTGGATGTGAAGTTATCTAAATTGACCATACGTACCAGTCTAAACTTCGTCCCATTTGCAATGTTATCTGCATATTTAAATTTTATTGCGGAAAATACCGTTGCTGTAAGGTAGGGGTCTTGATTCAGAACACTAAACAATTTCCGCTGTACTTCAAGGAAAGTTATATCTTCATCCGGCGATGGCACCATTAGTTTGCCTACGTGATTTATCAAAATATCAGCCGTCCTTGCCATCAACGACTTCGGGTCGTGATTGCGCAGCCCCCTCACTGTCTTTTGCGCATCGTCCAGAGTATAATGACCGCTATCTGCCGCAAATAGCATCAATTTAACACTCGCCCAATCCTTGAATTTGTCACTGAATTTTTTGTCGTTCAAAACAGACTCTACTTTTGTCCTCAAAACATTCAGCGGTATGCACCCAAATGGGTCGAATTTTATTCCTGCTGATTCGAGAAGGGCATAGAGCGGGTTGTTTTGAATCATGAAGCGTTCGAGAATGGGGGATCTCCAATCTGAAGGAATCATAATTGTCTCGTCCCTAAACGTAGCGTATATCAAATTGCTCAAATGCCTAGGCGCAGCTCTTTCGTCGAAACTACACCTTTTCACAGTTCTTAAATCATAATCTCTGAGAGTATTTCCTGATGATGACGGAGAGAATTTCACTACCAATTCAAATAGAGCCAGCCTAGATCTAATGGCATCATCGGCGATTTGGGCTCGACGATTTGTCGTGCCCAATCTTGGTAGTTGATTTGATACACCAACTACGTATGCGAATGGGGTTAAATTTGTGTGTGTTTGAGCGTACATGGCTCGCTTTTCCAAGATATCCGAACCAGTTATAATTTTCAGCATGGGAGCATCTATGTACGCTGCGCTGCCTCGTTGCACACAACCAAATATTTGGAACACATATCTATCGATTGTTGATGCGGACCGTTGTTTCCGTTCTCCGCCCGAGCCGAGCGTGGCGGCGGTGCTGTGCGTGGAAGGAGCGTTCATCTCGGTGAGCCATCTCATGAAGGTCGACTTTCCACCCGATGTTCCGCCGACCAAAAGCAACATCCTTTTTCTAGTTGCGCCAGGTGTGTATAATTGTGTGAGAGCGCACATAAATTCTTTGACGGAAGGCCGTCGAATCTGAGCATCTGGGATATGGAATACATAACGTGTAAAAGCTGATCGGGAACCGTCTTGGACCCAAAAAGGATCTCTTTATTTTGCAGATGCGTCGGTGTATTTTCTAGTGTGCGTTCACATATTGGTAGTGTATCTTCTTCACGGGACCATGGTAAGTCGCGGTACTAGTGCCCTCGAATCCAACATCATCATCAGAAGGGCAGTAGCGCACATCCACGAATCGGTAGATTGATCAAATCCAATAATGTGATGTTCCATCACTGCCAACATTTCGCTCATTTCGGATGGTAAAGGGAGGTTTTGTTCGAGAGGCGCATCTGTAATGCCCCGAGACATTTGATCGAACGTATGTCCAGATCGTCTATTTTGTATTTGTCGCAATTATTCTTGACCGTCTTTGTCAATGCCAGCCATCTGGCAAAATGGGGTTTCGCTCGTAAAATTGTCTCGTACATGTAGTAGAAATTACTCCTTTCCAATTTGATCGTTGGAAAAGAAAGAATTTCTTCACCAGTTTTACCAGCGAGTCGATTTCCGTGTTTGTAAAGGCCGACTGTGCCCAGAAAGGTCGTTAAGGCCCGGCAGTAACACCCAAGCACAAAACAACTCTGCTTGTTTGAAACACAACAGCCCCGCAGCCTCCGTGTAAATCTGTAGATCCAAAATGTTAACTGCAGCATTTTCGTCGTCGGCCGAACAGAAACAGTAATTCTTTTCAGTTGTGAATCTGAGGAGTGGTGTCTTCGCGCAATATAATCCGGTTGGTGTATGAAAAACTCCTAATTTAGTATTAATAAAATCTCGATACACGTTGAATCCACCACTAGAGTTTGGGCATGGCCTCCAGATACTTGGCCAATATTGCCCTGATACCGCGTCCCGTCGTTTTCAGCTTGTTTAGCGAGAAGCTTGCACTCGTGGAAAATCATACTCGAGACCACTCCCGCCACCGCTCAATATTTCCGATGGTTTAATTTCCTGATACAACCCCACCGATTCTGCATATCTATGATAGAGATCTCTATCATGAACGAATATCCAGTGTTCGTCCCAAGTATTCCGAACATTACTTTTTCAAATATACGCCCCCGAACCTGTCTCTTGGTGCAGAAAGAGAGACTTTCTGTTCGAAGATGTAGCTGGAATGTTGCTCGTCAAATTTTTCATTTGCTTCAATACTTTAGCCCATCGTATCGCATCGCACCCGACGTGTGGATCGAGACCTACCTTTGCCAGCATGATGGCGATGTCGCGTAATTTCCACAGTCCTTGTTTCGAAGCCAATTCGGAAACGCGATGCATGGTCTTACGATACCGTTCATCGCGGTTGTGTTTGCCGCAACCTGTGGCGATGAGGGTCGTATATGCCCACACCGCCGTTTTCCAAGTCGAGATTTTCCAGAAAATTGGCAACCGCTTGTTTAGGTGCAATAGCTTGAGCAAAGCAGCGGGCCATGACATAATGAACGATATCATCATCTTCTGGTTGATCGAGATCAAAATTAACCCCTTTTGCTACCTTTGCTGAGCGCGACGCGCTGTGTCTCTTGTCTAGATTTTATCCACCTATCGAGTCTCGGATCATGTCCATCGTACGAGTTGGCGTTTTCAAATGCCGCTTCCAACGTATTGGCCATTGTCGCATCTTTAAAGGACTTGTACTTGATGTCAAGAGTTGGAGGCACCGTCACTCTGACCGAGGCTCCCATCCTCGTATGTTATCTGCCCAATCGGCAATCCATTATTATCTTCGAAACTGTAGGAATCTAATTCAAAATATGGGTACCTGCTAGATTGGAAATAACTCTCTGGATTCCGATTGCCCCAACAGCGGAGTAGGTAAATTGGGGTGATAATCTCTCTTTGCACCAAACGGTAGTAATAATGTTGTGGGAGAATCTATTCGCAATCTGCACATTCCGTCGCTTGCACTTTCCAATTCGACCGTAATTGCCTCGCATAATTTCCCATAAGCAGGGGAGCGAACAACGCTCAGGGTAATATAAATGTATACCGCATGTGTTTGAGCCTCGAGTTACCAAAGGTGAAGATATTTGTCCCAGTAATTTTTTCAGCGTCGATTCTATTGTAGAACATATCGATTTCAACGTAGCCGAGCTTATGGGTGAGGCACACCCATCAGTGGTGGTTTTACATTCCTCACAGTCCAGATCGAACCACATCGGAACGTGGTATTCTGCCGCGAGATCCACCGCCCAACAATGTCCCGTGTCGCCGAAACCAAGTCTCAATTTTTCCATAGACATATTGTCGGTTTAAAGTTGTACGAGTTTTTTGACACCAAATTTAAAACACGGAATGCCCCCTGAATGTGTTGTTGTCTTTTAAAGCAAAAGTTTCCATTTTTTTTAACATAACAGCGCATGTCTTTTCTGTGAGGAATTCGATTTCGGGACGATCTAATTTAATTCGTTTTATAGTCGGCTCCATCTTTATACTGTTCGGATACTAGTCGATGGTTTCTCCCAATGATATGAGTCTAATGATTGGTGACGATTTAGATAAGGATGAAAAGAAAATCTGTAAGTATTTTAGCCCACAACCGTGCACAATCGCAAATCATGAATTTGCGTTCGTACATCAAGTAAAATCGCAAATTCACGAATTTGCGTTCGTACATCGTGCACAATCGCAAATTCGTGAATTTGCGTTCGTACATCGTGCACAATCGCAAATTCACGAATTTGCGTTAGTACATCGTGCACAATCGCAAATTCACGAATTTGCGTTCGTACATGATGTAGAATCGCAAATTCACGAATTTGCGTTAGTACATCGTGCACAATCGCAAATTCACGAATTTGCGTTCGTACATGATGTAGAATCGCAAATTCACGAATTTGCGTTAGTACATCGTGCACAATCGCAAATTCACGAATTTGCGTTCGTACATGATGTAGAATCGCAAATTCACGAATTTGCGTTAGTACATCGTGCACAATCGCAAATTCACGAATTTGCGTTCGTACATGATGTAAGATCGCAAATTCGTGAATTTGCGATTGCGCACGGTGCACATGCGTATACCCGGCTTTGAAATGGGAATAATAAAGTAATCAGAAACTTCATAAAAATATTTATTCTTTTTTATCGTCTACAGATACAAACTTAATTTTTGTAGGTTTACAATTTGGCATCCTCTGAACATTTGGTATAATTTTACTTGTTTCTTCTATGATGGGTACAATCAAGGGTACAAATACAATTTGTCCAATTGGGAAATGGGCGGGTATTACTACATCTACACTGTTTTTGTTATCGATGAACAATTCAAGTATTGGGTTTGATTCGCAATCTATTACAGTGTTAGCCACATGGAGTCCATTTCTCAAATTTGTTAGTTTATTGGTGACAATTCCAAAGGTATTTTCGGGTAGTCGTAGTATGGTTCGAGTCTTTACGCGCACGGTTTTGCCACTTTCTATCAAAGCATCTTGATCTAGAAATATATCCACGCCTGGAGATCTGGGATGATTGTGCTCAGGATTCCTGTACGGGCCACCACACAATCTGGCAAAATACAGATACGGTATTTCGTCTTCGTTAAGGTAACTCATACTATACAAATCTTCGTAAGTGGTGTAAATGCGAGATGAAGGTGGCTGTGGTATGGCCAGATATTGTGGATTTTCCTCGTCGTCGGACTCTATTTCTTCCTGTGGAGTGAATTCCGGAAAGGCTCACGAGATCCCGGTGGCATGACTTGAAGGCTAATTATTATAATTAGTGGCATACAACATAAAAGTCACAAAATATTCACTTTCTAACAACAAGAGTTTGAGTAAAACTACGCACAATAGATACGGGAATGATCTTATCTTGACGAGTTTCTGGATCTGCGGGTGCTGGTATTCCCGTAGTTGTGACGGATGATCCTTCCTCCTCCATCGGCCTGGCCGGTTCGTCGAAAATATGTTCTTGAGTTTTCACACAGTCGTTTATGGCATCCAGATAGATTTGTCGAGAAGAGTCCGCTTTGTGGAAATTCCTTTCGAAACCTTCGGATTCGCGTTTTTTGATGGGTAATCCTAGCAGCTCAAAAGCCTTCGATGAGTTGGTAATCTTCGTCGATTTCTCTGATGCTGAGCGCCGAGCTGCTTTGTCCGTCTTCTTCGTCCGATGAACTTTGGCTAACTCCATCGCTGTCCGAGCCGAGGTGTGCGGCGACACTGAGCTCCATATCTTCGGGTTTGGTCTTTTTATGTCGCCGACTGAGACATCGGACGGATTTGTGTTTGACTCCCCCGTCTCCGTCGTTTTCATCGACGGTGTGAACGAAGAAAGTTCCACACCCCAAACCCGCCAGTTTTTATGTAGTAAACACTTTTTCGCTTGGGATTTTTACTGCCCCTTTCAAAATCATCGAACTTACAGAATTGCACATCTAATGGATCCAATTTTTTCACCACTATAATTTCGCGGTCTGGAGGAAAAATTGATTTCGCTATCTTTAACCGTTCCTCCCACGATGTGGCGTAGGAAAAGGGATAACTGTCCAGAGAGGTCAGATCAAAGATAACCTGTTGATTCTTGCGACGATCCACAAAGTAAATGTAATGAACCTGTCCAATTCCCGTCACTTGTGTGGCCAAATTGAAAGTTTGGTGCTTATCCGTTGCCCAGTAGTGCAAGGACGAAGTATGCCGCGCCGTCCTGTGAAAGTGACACAGCGCTGCGGGGGTGTAGATCGAACTGGTAGTTTCCGAAACCTCCGGACGAGTGGTTTTAAATGCAGGAACGTCATGTTGAACTCTTGATGCACAGTTTTCGCACCTGGCTGGTTGTAAAATTCGCACTCGGCTGCCCAAATTAACGACTTCAAAACATCCATGTATATATTGTCTTGCAATCTTGCGGTCGCCTCCAAAATAAGACAAGAACGATCGTTTCTTCGCACGGCGGTGTAATCGTAAACTTGTCTATACATACCTTTAAAAGTTCTTTTACTGCGTAAGGAGCAGTCCTCTTGCGGCGCACGATATCTTTGAATACGATCAACACCAAAGGAATGTCTAGCTCGAACAACATTGCAATATAAAGCTTTCGCCGCACGTTCCAGTGATTTCGAGGGAGAGTTTCGCACGCGACGCAGCGCTTCTTCCAAACTCAGATCGTTGAGGTTTACAACAGCTTCATCGTCGCTTTCGCTCGAGTTTTTATCATTTAACTTTGTCGAGTCTTTACGCAGAGATATGCTATATTGGAATATTGCCATTATCAAGTATCTGACAAGAGTTGCCATATGCTTCTTTAGAGACACCACCATCTCGTAAGACCAATCTGGTTTTTCGCACTTCTGTATTCAAACACCGATTTGGTATAGAGATCTCGACGTGGTGTGATTTGTTCGCGATATTTTTCATCATTTTCCAACCTGCGTTTGGAACCGATCTCCGCCTTGCACGCGCGCAACGATTGAGGTTCGGTCTTATTCACAAGCCAATACCCGACGTGCCATATCAAATAAATTCCTCTGCTACGATATTGGGAATTCCTTCTGGTTTCTTTGGACATTTGTTCGACCGACTCTTCGCAATCGCGATCCTTGTCCCTCAATTTTTTGTTTATAATATAAGAGGCCTTCAAAAGCGCGTCCACCACATCATTCATCAACTGGCTGTTTCCAACAAATTGGAGAAGTAGTTTTCGGCCTCTGCTGCATCTGCCATAATGTCGGTGTTACTGAAGCGGGCGCTATCCAAGACGCCGACTATAAATCATTACCGTAGGATAGAATACTCTGCCGTGCTACCTACGGAAGATCAAACTTATAAAGCTCCGACGCATGCGTCGGCGCGAAGCGTGATGGAGATAAAGGATAAAAAAACAAAACACGCATTGGTGGAGTTGTGTGGGTATGCTTTCCCGGTCATTGTAGTATCGGGAAATAGATTAGCGGGATTGGAATCCATTATGACGGACCATGACCATTCTTCACAAATTATGTCATGGATCATTTGCACAGAAAAGCGAAAAGGCGGCACCGATTGGTTAAGAAGACTGGCATTATCCCACTTAACTTGGCATGACGTTGTTCATGTGGCGCATAACCGACGCGTATCCTTCAGTGTTCACAACCCCATCACCAAGACCATAAGCGACTTAATCCACCCATCGGGATCCCCCCATCGCCTTCACTGTTTGTTACCGATACGGTTGCATGCAGGTCCTGGTTGGGTAGTGAAAAGGAATCACGGTTAGACGATGTGGGTCGGGAGGTGGAGGAGGAGGAGGAAGACTGCGGCGAGGATCGTGGTAAAGAATCTATGAAAAAAACGAGCCTTATGCGGAGTCTTTGTCGTCACGGACCGAGGGCGTCGTCATCCATAACCGAGTCGTCGTTTTTGTCCGACGATCCGCTCGATTGCGAAGAATTTTCGTTCGTTTGAGCTTGTTGGTAGAATAGTCGATTGTATAGGGGTCTGACTCTCTCTTGGACTGCAGATTCTCGCGTCATGATCCGCTTCGATTCGCCTTCTATTATGGGTGGTAGATTGAACATGGGAGGTGGATAGGACATTCTACTCACCACATTTAATTTTGGCGCAAACTTTTTGAATAGTTGGCAAAGTGTATTCTGACAATGGTTAAGTGATTCAAACCAATCCACATTAACCATACAACAATCCTGACCCACATGCGAGAAAATTCTTTGTAAATGCCATTCTGTATGGAAACGTAAATTGGCGAATGGCTTCTTACTCTATCATTGCCCCTATCACGCATGCGTAGGCGGTGCCTGACAGCTAGGGGGTCGCTCACCACAGTATTACGATATTACACTCGTTGTCATGTAGGAGAATGTTGGTGCATCCAGCCACTTGGAATAAACCGAAATGGCTTCATTTGCGTCATATTGCTCTCGTTCTGTTGCTGTTATCGCATGCCATATCGCTTCCCAAAGCAAATTGTTGAAATAACATCTATCCCAGAGATATTCTGAATTTTTGAGTTGATTATACCTCGACGAGAAGGTATACCCCATCGATCCAGACAGATGCAGATCTTGTCCGATAGAGTGAATGGATCGGTTGGTTTTTGCCATTTTATAACGTTGGCCCAAGGAACTCTTTCCGACACAACAAACTCCGTCCACGGCCCACGGTCTGGCCGATTCGCCAACATCAGACTTTAATCTTGAAAAAAACAGAGGGTTATTTCTCTCTATTATGTTCATCGCTTATTTTAACACGAACGTTCTCAGAGAACCATGCGTCCAACGCGGAAGTGGAGGATTTATTCCGCGAATGATCAAAGTAATTTTTCTTGTGAATTCTTTGTATGTGACCGACTACGTGGTCTGCCAAAACATAAAGGCGACATAGTATGTCCGAGGTATGGTATACTCTTCCGTCGGTTGCATTCAAACCGCAATCGGGGAGTTGTCGTCTTTTTTTGCCACGCACCATCAACCATTTACGATTGCATTTTGCAGTTTTGATTTCTGGCGTAACGAGTGGTGCCGGCGCTGTTAGGTATCTACAAAACCGGTACCCATATGTGCAATCGAGGATTGTTGGAGTCTCCCAAAACAAATGATGGGTTCTACTTGGACGTTGTCCACTGCGACGTACGAGCACCGTCCTGAAATCTAACATTCGACATATTATATTAAGCAACACCATTAGGTAATTTCCATGCTTCAACTCGCCATTTTCTACGATAAAAAATCTCTAGGAACTGAATCGTTTAGCACCTGTGCAGCGGTATCGCTCAACGAACGATTCGCGTTAATCAGAGGTGCCATGATACTGATAGAGCATTCCGACGGCTGTAGATACGATGCTGTTCGATTGACCTGATCCTAATTGTAATAAGGGGGCTCGCTTGTACAACCAGTCCGAAATGTGCCCCGTGCACTCGCTCATTGTCATTTCTATTGGCGGACAACCCCACGTCCTGGGTCCTGATGGATTCTAAATAATCAACCATTCTATTCAGCGTCGAATGCGATCGCATGCCCCTCGGTACTCGTACCGATCTAACAGTCGTGAATTTTTCCAATGTAGATTTCTCTTTTTCCGTGTTCTGGATCTACGAATAGCAGGAATTCGTCTCCATACCAGCCAAACGTTTTGCCTCGCTCTTCGAATGTGGCCGTCAGCCTGATCCGGTCGCAGTACAAAACGTCATCGACTACGGTTTGTAGGAAAGTATGGGCACGGATGGTCGACCGGCAGGTGCGCCACCGAGCCGCACTTCTGTGCAAAATAATTTGTTTCTCTGCCGGATTTCGCGGGGTATGAATGCTTGGTGGAATTTCGTTTTTTCTATTCCATCTGTACCATTCGATTTCGTTCATATTTGTTGATACATCATCATAATCTATTTCATAAATCCTAAGAGATATAATTTTGTTTAATTCAAAATTCCGCATTGCCACAGCCGTGATCACTGCTTCCTTGGGCTTTGCTTTCGTTACAAAAACGCAGCCACCAATGCGCGGAATGACGCAACTGAATCTGCGCATAGGAATGAGATTTATATCACAAAGTGCAAACTCTACCTCTTGATATCTATCAGAGCCTGCTGTGGTTTCAAAGTAGTGGAGAGTGGGTTGAGGTCGATCATGATCCTGATCAAACATGTTAGAAAAATAAGAATTTTCAAGTTCTTAATACTTTTCAAGTTCTTTTATTTTAAAAATATACATTACAAACAAAATCTTATACAAAATTAACCAACAACTCGTCCAACCGTGCGTATCCTCGAAAGAATTCTACACAAACACAATCTCTGGCGAGTGCTTTTATGAATTGTTCGGTTGCTAATGTAGCAAACATTTCTGAGAATCTAAACCAAACATTCGTTCTTGAGTTTTTCTATCCTGTCGGGGATGAACGTTCCGAACGCAAGGGATGGGATGGAAGGGTGAATACAACAATTCCTCCAACCACTCGTCTGCGTCCACGACGACCAAATCACACCACGTGGTCTCGCCTATGTTAATGGGAGAGTGTACATGCGTTATTTTGCTGTATTTGTTCTGGAAGAGCGATTACACCGACACATTGCCAAACACGTTGTTCCAAATGTCTAAAAAATATAGCGCACAAAGTATGATAGAATCTGTTTTGGCCACTCAAAGATTCATATGACCCGGTCACGAAGCAGCACACTGCCCCCGGAGGTTGTTCAGAGTAGTAATCATTCAATTTGGCACCTCGATTAAATTGTATTTGAACTCGTTCCAGATAGTCACTCATATTATCATGATCGGGAACATCCTCGAATCGACGCCCCCAACCGAAATCGGTTTGATCCAACATTTTGGCGGCGAGGAGACAGAAAACAGCGTCGCTTCACGGTATATTCGATCACATTACCGTCGTCGTGTGCAGCTGCTGGCCGATCTTAGAACCAGATTTCTGATGCTGGCCCGCTGAGGAATCGTACCGAAGGATAACCAAAATTCTATGAAATCTTCGGGTAGACGCGTTTTGCCAGGTGCTCTTTTTACTTCCTCATCTTCTGAACCGGAGGTATCTGAATAGTCGACGATCATCTTGCCCACCACTTGGCCCTCTACTCTAAACATGATGGTCATCCGCAGCGAGATCGGTCATATTACTTGGTCGTGTTGGTCGAATAGATGCTTTTAACGTGCCACATTTGCCATGTGACATATCTTATCTTGCTCGCTCCGCCCCTCTCAGACGAAACATGTACCCGACTTATTTCTTTGTTGGCATTCTGATAGCGGCCATAGTCATTTTGGCGGTCGTTGTGCTTGTGGCTGTTTATGATCAAAAGATACACGAGGATGACTACG
>NW_026962561.1:0-38994 GCF_032445375.1 Bacillus rossius redtenbacheri | reverse complement strand
ACATCAACTCATTCCACCAATACCTCAAGTATATCTTCTACCACAACCGAAACAACATCAACTCCCTCTTCAACCCGAGAAATAACATCCACGACGACTTTGAAGGCACGCATCTTTCAGGCTGAAATCCCGTTACGCTAAATTCTGATAATGAGTATTATAATTATCAGCTTGCTGCGTAAACGCTTCGAAATGGATTCTCCTTCAGACGTTCTATTGTCGCTCTCTGGCGCAATAGATGAATTGTGGGATCGTTCCCAACCACTAATTGCTCTCAACGACCTTCAACGTGGTCCCATCGAACCTCTTGATCCATCATCGATTCCCGTAAAAGGGAACTCTAAATCTGTGGCATTCAAGTTACACGGCGAGAGCACCAAACTGAATGTTTTCGATAACACTCTGAGGATTTCCATACCCGAAATAAACAAACCTTGCTTAATCAAGACTGGTGTGAGATTCGCTGTACCTAAAGGTCACATTCTGATGCTTTCAAGCTCGCATTCCGATTGTATCCCGGCATTGGTTGAGCCCTGCGATCGAGGTGTTGTTTACCTAAGAATCTTGGCCGAAGATGATAAAACTACTACTGGCTTTCCTCTAGAAGTTAAGTTGCATCTATTTCGAGTTGCTTTGAATACATATTTTACAAATCCGGAAGGTGAAATACTCGCACCCCACAAAAAAGATAATGGCAACGACTCTCGTCTGCTCTGGTCTCTTTCCGGAGATTCCAAAGCCATAGTTCTACCACCGCAATCGCTAATGCTACCCAGAAAGCGATGCGCTTCCTCCGGATTTCTATTCACAAACAGCTCACCCACAGATCCCAGGGTGGTCACCTTACCCGAAAAGAGCATGTTGCGATCTGCGGCAGTGTGCTGCCTGAAATATGGGGTACCGCTCAAATTGGAGTACATCGACCCGCTCCCAAACAACGTTCCAAACATGGGCGTTAATGGATACATGCAGCGGAACCCCAATTATAAATTCACCATAAAGAAGTTACGCAAAGCTCATAATTTAAACACAACTTCGGGGAATGTTCTCAGAGCGCAATCTAACATCATGCATAGACTAGAATGCAGCGAGCCGTCTCAGAAACGACCCCGGTTGGAGATTGATGGCCCGACACCCGAAACGCCGTTGCGGAACGCAATAGCTCGCGCCCTCTCCAGGCTTCACAGCCCCATCACTGGGCAAAGCGCCGAAATGTTCATCGGCGAATTGAGGCAAATTCACGACCAAGAAGATAATGTTGACGGAGATGGCTTACTCACTATCGTTTGCGAAATAGCCAAGAAGTGCGGAATCAAGCTGTTGGATCAAACACGGCAAGAAACTTTGAATGCCATCCTCAACTACGTAACATCCGCGGTTTCTGCGTGGAATTGATGAACCGATCAACGGTCAGGTTTTGGTGTTGGGAAATTTTAGATTTTTTATCATGCGAGTATGCAATTGATGATTGGAGCAACGTGAACGTAGAATTATGCGTATGCTTTATTTTGAGAAACTTCAAAACTCCATCCGTTGACGCCATTTTAGCATGTGCAAAACGTCTTTTGATTCGAAGGTTATCAAATACCGAAACCGTAGTAAAAATACTAACCGATTTAGAAGCGGGAATTCGTTTCGGAGCATTTCCACAACTGCACCAATGCTGACGATAATAAACTCTAGGAACGAGGACAATACGTCCTCTTCCTCCTCGTCTGAAGATGAAGAGTATAACGCGCGACAAAACTTTATCTTGCGTCTTCCTAAAAAGCTGCCAACGGAAGCGTTGTTTTCTTATTTGACAAGAGTAGCTTCACTATCGAACCTAGAATCGGCCAGTGATATACGATCGGTTTCCAATATGTGCCGCATTATTTGCGATGTGTTTTGTTCCATTTTGTTGGTCAATTTCGCACCGATTCCACGCGATATTCACCTGGTTCAATTGCAAGGTCCAGTATCTCTGGGTGAGCCTGCGCGGTTTGCAATCAGTAAGGATCTGTGCACAATGAGAATCGTGATAAATTGTGAATTAATAAAAAAATACTTGGGACAACCATCGAGACGCTTCACGATAGCGCACGCTACCGAACGAAGAGTCTGCGAACAAAATGCCTGGCTGAAATCAAGTGGACAAAGACCGTCTTCACGGAGACACCCGAACCACCTGCAATCGTACAAAGATATAAAGCCGATGGATTTCGGCGAGGTGAAGAGTCGTTTGTTTGTCGTCGCTGATCATCTGGCCACGCATTACTTCGATTTGCTCGTCACCGGAAAGGAGCCAGATTGGATCGATCATGAAGAGTTCGGAAAAAGTGGTGCTTTGACGCTACATTGTGCTTACAAACTTTCCGCTGCCAACATCACTACGCCGCGTCCCACCATCGAGGTTTGTACAAATATACCCGGACACAATTATTCCTCGCGGTTGTGCGGCAGCAACGGCGAAATTGGAATCGGTAAGCCAAATTCGACTATACAACTACCTCCCCTAGGAGAACATTTGTTTGGGTACGATCCTGCGCCGATCGACAATCCACTCTCCTTGTACACCTCGCCTGCACGCTGGTTACCCTACAATGTCGTCCAACGTCGTCAAGAATAGCGTTTTTTTTAAGAAAGATTCCAGGATAGCTTCTGTATCCAAATCGTTGAACATCCAGTTGCGCGCAATAAAAGCATCTCTCAAACCGACAAATGAGAAACAACTTCAGGTAGCCAAGATGTTCGATGGTACCGGCGACTTTGTCCGATCCATGAGGTTCGATGTGAGTCGCAAAAGGCTGAGTGTAGAAGGTGGACAGTTTGTGCCTTTTGATGTGTCCAAAGAAGAAAATTAGCGAACCACCATTCGATTGGTATCCCGATGCAAAAAATATCACCGACGAGCTGTCGCTATCAGAAGAATTAGAGAAGCGGAGTATGAAGATCCGTGGTTTCGACGCATGGCCCGCCGGTACGATCGTCAGGCAGTATAGTACGGATTGATGTATTTTTTAATGCTGAATAAAGACTGATATATCTATCCAAACAAAGAATCCCATTTGTGTATTTTCTCACGCACCATATTTTGCAATGTTTTGAGTTTATCTTTGTTTTGTGGCAATTGTTCACACCTAGGGAAGATAGGAATATTTTCTTAATCTCCAAGTCTAAAAATTGCAACTTTCCGTCGTCGTAAATTATTTGTTGCCAACCCACTTCGCTTCGTGAAATTACTATATACTTGAATTTTAGATGTAGCCCGTATTCAAATGTAGGACCTTCAAACGTAGGACCAAGGCGTCCAACTGTTCTATTTGCGCTTCTTTTAAAACACATATTTGAAAACGCTCCTCTTTGCCTACGTTGCATGGTGAGCTGGTTATTTTTCGAATAATTTCTAATGAATCGTTTCAACATAATTCGTCGTTGCGCGAAATTGAGATCCACCAAAGAAACTCCTTTCCAACTATACAAGTCGGTCACCATTATTTCTTGATCTGTCCTGGTAGAAACAAGGGGCAACGGAGCACATTGTTCTAATTCGCATTCAAAAGTAGCGGATGTTGTGATGATGTCGGTGAATTTGTACCGCAGACACAATTCATCAGACGCGGGGCTTTTAATGCCTTGATGATCGAATATTTTGGCTGATCCACTTTTTATCAACACGACAACTCTGTGTGAAAAAATATCATGTATCCACGATTCGCGCGAGGGTTTATTTTTCGGGACAGGTACGAGATTGTTGATCACGGGAACAAGAAAGAACGAATCGCTGAGAGGAAGTTTACTTTCCTGCCAAGCCGTTCTGGCCGCTGGTAATAAAGAGGGTGTGCATATATCATTTTTTAGTTCCGTCCAATGTGGCGGATATAAATAAGCTTCGTTTTTAATCGTAATGATACTATTCATTTTCCACGCCCAATACACATCGGCGCCGGTAACATCTGGTGTCTCGGTATCGAAATACCAATTGTGTAATCCGCGGCACGAGCTCGGTGTGATGATGAATTGCGGAGCAAAGTCACAATGACCAAGTACATGATTCATGACATCAGCAGTCAGTACTTTGTAAAAATACATATTTTTGCAATTGCACCTTCCGTGGTCTCCCTCGACAGTCTTTCGAACGACAACGCGCGATCGCCCCAACTGAAGAGCAGCCACTTTTGAATCGTAATCGGGTAATTGATCGTACCATAGTGGAAAGAGGTACTTTCTAAACACTCTTTCATCAGTCGCCACGAAGACGGCTTCCAAGTTTTCGAGATCTCGGACGGCTATCTTGGGCATTTTGTCGTGTCTTAATTTATTTGAGTGCTTCTACCAAAATGGCCGGAAACCTTTCGGTCCATCTGCCGAGCGGAGGCTTGCCGACCATCACGACCAAGTCGAAGCCTTTACCAAGTGCGTGTCCTGAACCCAATGACTCTAACGATGCACCGAAAGACTCGAATACGCGAGTACATATGGATGTGAATTCACTCGCATCTGACGGTTCGACGTAAAAGTTTGAGACGGCCGATTGGTTA
Source organism: Bacillus rossius redtenbacheri (assembly GCF_032445375.1). Taxonomy (NCBI): domain Eukaryota; kingdom Metazoa; phylum Arthropoda; class Insecta; order Phasmatodea; family Bacillidae; genus Bacillus; species Bacillus rossius. The sequence goes on along the minus strand of NW_026962561.1, from coordinate 34,474 downwards.
ACTACACCGTCAAATGATGCGATGAACGATTTTCTTGTGACGATCCAAAATATTAATCCGGAACACGAAAGTAGAGCAATTTGGGGGGACAGAGTTAAAATATCGGAATTACGTTCTGCCACGTAGACCGAGTCTGTATTATGCGTGTGTTCGTGCTTAAAAACATTGAAAGCTCGTAAGTTCGGATCCCACTTTATGTAATAATTTGTTATCTTTGATCTATTTTTCAACGTAGAATATTTAATCAAAGAATCCCCATATTGCAATGCTGTAGAAACGGTCCCCTCTGATTCGTAAGACCATTCTGAATCGGCGTAAATTCCGCTGGCCAGGAAGACGCTGTCGTACAGGGATAATGCTGATTCTAAATCTTGTACAACCCCCACTATGTGTGAAGAATAGTTTCTCTCCACTTCTCGCAATACGATGCCGTTTGACTGTAAGCTGTCTCTGAATTTTCCCAGCACCATTCTACGCTCTTCCGGGAGAAGTTGCCACCGACAAATAACATATGCACGACACTCGTTGGCCGTGGATAAACTTTTATCGGTGTACGCTTCCCACCGATCCGGATCTTCTAAAATCAACTGCCGCACCGACGTGGCGCGTGAGCATAAAACTGCCCGGCATGTGACTTGCCCTCCGCTAGAGAGCCCCTCTCGTATTCTAGCCAGCGTGACATCTTCGTAAATGGGTTTCCCGTTAAAGTTTTCGCCGAATGCTGCGGACGCGTAACAAAACATTATTGTTCAGCTCTGCGCTTTTTTACGTAACTAGAGTACAAGCCCGATTCGGTATCTCCTTGTTTGCGTTTTTGCTGTTGGGCTGGCATGACGTTGCGCGTTTCATTAGTTCCCTCTACCAAATCGTACAGGTCTTTTACTCGACTATCGGCTCTTCGTATCAGCGAGTCTAGGATAGCTATCTGCTCCAGTACTAAACTCAAGTCGTTCTGATAATCGGCTTCGGCGACGCCGGGAGTCGCCGCTATGTTGGTGATTCGAGAAGATAATTCGACTATCCGTGCGGACATTATACTCAACTCGTTCCTTATATCTTCGGTCGGATCCGAGGTACTTTGTTGATCCTTCGTCTCCGCTATTACGTTCAATTTTTCCGTTTGCCGCGCCAACGTCTCTTCGAATCGTTCGAGTACTTTATATATACTCAGAATTGATTCATTAGTTTCTAGTATCTGTTCGGATAGTTGTGGGTCCACCGTCGTAACTAATTTCGCATCGTCCGTTTGTAACTTTGCGTAGAGTGACAAATCTCTATACAACCCCGACCCTACTGTGATCGTATTATTCCAATTTTTATCGTTTCGCAACATTGCGAGTATGCCAGATATTATTCGTTCCACAGAATCATCTATCGATAGAATACAACTGGTACTTTTATCGCGCGTTGTATTTAAAAAAATCGCCAATTCTAGATTTGATCTGGAAATATCGAATCTTTTAATTTTCTGTAATTCAGTCGTAAAACAATCTGCCAGTTTGAGCCTCTGTGACATTAACTCACTGCGGTATTTCAATGATAAAAAAATATCGTCGTAAGTTTGGGATAAGCGACCATCTAGCGTCTTCGTCGCCCAATCAATTTTCTCCGATAAAGCCTTTCTCGCTCGCTTCAGCCACGACAATTCGATTTGCAAGACATCCTTTGCTCTTCCTGTTAGCAACAGTCTTAGATCTGGAGTTGGTGTTTGGGTCATGGTTAAGAATCGCACTTCTAACTGCACCTTCCCAAGAACGATCTGCACCTTCCTCCCAGCCGCCGCATTCACCAAGTAAATCTCCCCGAAACGCTTTGTTTGGATTCGAAACGTATATTTTTTCGATTACGCCTGTCGGATAATTTGTGATGATCTCCTTTGCTCTTTCGAACCACAATTTTTCATCATTTAAGCTGATCGCTTCAAGTTCAAAAACCAACTGCTTGGATTTAATGTCTACCCGGATGTCTGGTTCCGATAATAGATGTTGTATTCTTTTTCTGCTTCGAAGACAATGCAGCTGATCGAGGCGTCTGAGTCTGGATATACCAACATAAAGCGCGCTCAATGAGCTTACATCCAAATCTATTTCTACGCTCAAGTTGTCTGGTACAGTCATGCCTTGCACGGAATGATATGTCGCTACGCTGGCGGATTTTAGAGGAAATTGGTACAGACGTATGTTTTTCTGAGGTTCTCGTACGTGCTGCTTCAAGAGCCATTGTTCTTGTGGCGAGGGTGTATCTACAGGCTCGCGCTTGAGTTCGATATTCTCACCGTCCGCTCGCATAACGATGATAATGTTGTCGTCGATGTTGACAAGTGTTACCATCTCTGTGATTTCTCCATTTCTGTACCAATAGGGGAATCCTTCCGCCAACAAGAGGTACGGGAGATACTTTTCGCATCCACACGCATCATCCAGTGTAAGGGTCTCGTAGTCTGGGTTGGAAGAAGCTAAACGGTAGTAGGATCTTTCGGTTTTTGTGGTCGCTTGATTTTCTATCCAATTTGTTCTTTCCGCCAACTTGACGTGGTAACTGGCCAAATATAAGTTTTTGGGGTTCGACGGTATCAAAAGCAGCCTTTTTCTATTATGGCACACCATTGAACAGGCTCGCCATCGGTTTTCATTATTATCCTCCAAGTTCTCAACCATCCATCGTATCTTGTCGACCACTTCGGCCAGGTCGGAATCTACGAAGCGCATCTGCCTATTAAGGGTCAAAGCCTGAACTCCGCTTCCGAATCTGAAAAGAGTTCCGTAGTTGGATTTTGGCAGATGTTTGCTGACCTTTATCGGGGTAAGTTGAGATCTGTCGCCCACGAAAACAAGATGTATCTTAAAGTATTCTCGCAAAATCAACAAGTACAAAAACGAAAGTGAAGGTACCATTGAATACTCGTCGACGATTATCAACGAATAACGCTTAATAAAAGTTTTACTGGCAACGTTCGCCACCGAGCTGTAGGTTTCGTAGGCGTCCTGACAATCTGACCAGCCGCTCCAGGCCTCCTCGTAGGTCATTTTTGCGCAACGTAAAAGAAATTGGCATATAGATAGGGTCTTGGCGAACGGTCTGTACGGTATCAGATTCGACCGTTGACAGGCTATAACCGTGGCGTTGGGCTGCAAAGAACAAAGGGTAGACATTAGAGTGGTTTTTCCCGTACCTGGCGGTGCATCCAAAACAACTAAAGCTCCGCACCCACGAGTTCTATTTTTGTCTATGCAATTGGTTAAATATTTCAATAATGATGACTGCTCGGTAGTTAAAGCCAGCGATTTCATTTTCTCGTAGCTCTATAATCTATAAGCACGCATTAAACCCCAAATGGAAATGGTGTTTATGCACGCGATTCTGATGTTGTAGCTGAATTATTTAGCGAAGTCATCGATTGACGTGACGATCGTGCCGAATCAATCCGCACACCCAAATAGAGCGGTACACGCAACGCTGACGGCACCTTGGTGCGCACATCGCCCGCAATGGTCTCCGGTTTTTTCAACGTTAGGGTCTTTCTGTCCAGCAGGTAGGACGAGTAAGTGTCGGAATAAGAAGACATTGTGGTAGCTAGCTCTTTATTTAAATACATTTCAAAAATTCACTTTATTCAAAAGGACATAAACCCATTCTCTCTAATACAAATTCTGCTGCGGTTAGGTTAAATTTTACTGCACATATAAATCCAGACGCTTCACACCCTCGCATTAGTGTGGTTGCTCCGGATCTTATGGTTCCACGATGATAGTTGACAGGAGCAAGCGCTTGTAACAAGTTGAACTGCGACATACCCATCCGGGCCATCCTTTGCCCTCCGCCGACGAGACTATTGAATGCTGCGGTTAGTTCCTCAAAGTCGGGAACGAGAACTCCATCCGAACGGGTCTTGGGCTTCAGCATGCTGCGCATCAGGTCTATATGCTGAATCGTCCCCTTTGCTCCCGATTCAACAATTTCCCGTAAAACACCACCTTCCGACGTTTCCAAATCCTCGAGGGGAACAGAGAGGTCGGCATTACATGCGGATTTTTTACACACCAACGAGATGAAATCGTCACCCTCTTCGCGGCATACGGTCGATGCAAGTTCGAAGAAACTGGTTGCCCGCTGTTTTATCGACCCGCGCAAAGACGCCCAGATCGGGCTGTTGTCTCGAAATTCTTCGTCGTGACGACACAAAAGATGCTTGTGGAATTGGGAAAAAGAGTATCTGGAGCGGCCCAACGTGTCGTGTCTTATTCCATATTTCCACGTCAGTCTCCTAAGTTCCTCTATAGCCATCAGAGCATCATAACCGGGTGGTCCGCGACCTTTGAGATAGAAAATGGTCAGTTCATCTCCGTCTTGATCGGCATGAAGGCCATCTATTACGAAGGGATTGACATGAATGGTGTGATCGGATGGATCTTCGTGATACAATGCCTCACAGGCATAAACGCAGGTGTTTGTGATGCTTGGTGCTCGATTGATCAGAATGATCGGACATAGCATGTCGACGTTTCTGAACACACACTTGGGTAGCTTCACGTAATGTGGCGACAAAGAGGACTCTATAGTTAGCGTCAATCTAGCTCCAGGAACCAGAAAGCCCAACAATTTATTTCTAATCATTGACGTCTTGCTCGTGAGTATATTTTTCAAATATCCACCCGAGAACTGATCTTCGCGAAACATCTTGTATCGCCGCTCCTCTTCCTCAGCACTACTGTTTTGCACAACCAGAGCACGAGCAACATTCAAATTTCGTTTCGTATAAAACAATGGCGGCGGCATCAATAGTGCGAAATGTGATGTATGAAGTATCCACACCAAGCCACTGCGAACAAACGGGGTGCACTCCACACATTTACATGTTGCCGACAAGCCATGTTGTCTGCATAAAAATACGTTATTAAAATCGGATCCCGCCACCGATAACACATCCCTGGCCGCAGACTGCTCAATTTCTGGTATACCTCTATTCGTGGTGGGAGTAACACAGTATGTGGCGTTCAAGAATAGAGGTTCGCCGTAGAAAGGTTTTTTTATCTGAAGATTCATCTTGGCTCAAAGATGTCCTGCAGGTGTCCGTCTCCTAGTGTTGCGGAAAGATTCTTAACACGCTCCGGTGAGATACGCTTGCCTTCTACCTCCAACTCGAAGCTTTCGATCACATCTCCCCGCTTATATACCTGACGACGGCAAAGACGCGTTCCTTTTTGATATTCTACGTAGTCTAACACGTGCACTTCATCTGGTGCAGAAGATAATATCAGTTGTTTTTTGAGTCGAGCAAACCTATCGCTTTTTTCCGAAGCTTCTATGCTCGTTTTGAAGGTAACCTTGGGTTCGTGACAAAGTCTTTCTTTTGACAACAATTCTTTAGCCTCCCATTCGTCATCGTGTCCTCTTATCGTCTTCCTTATCACGTAGCCGTCTCCACGCCAAACTAATCTCCGCAAATGACTCGTCAATGCCGATAGGAGTCTGGCTCGCGCACCGTCGTCTTTTGGTTGGAAAAATATTGTAGTCTCCTCTTCTACGCGTTCCATCTTTTAAGATGTGTTGTACCGTTCTGGTGACCACGCAAAATCCAATTCTTCGTATAGTTCACGCTGAGAAACATCCATGGCGTCTGTTACCTCCTCCGAAAGACCTCTCGCGTCAACACCCCCTTCCGCTGACACAACTACGTTTCGCATTAATACATCCCGCGCCTTGAATTGAACAAATCTATTTAATCCGAATTGAAATGGTGCCGCTTCGCCATTAACCAACGCGTACAACAATCTCAGAGATTTGTTGAGCGCATCCGAAGAACAGGTTATTACAGCAGCTTTATCGAAAAACTCAGAGTTTGGTAATTCGTTTCGCGCGTTGATTAATAGTAAAACTCGCGATCGTATTCGAGGCCAAAACGCCTCGATAACCGGGACAGGCGGTCCCTTCTCCATTCTAATACTACGGCTGTTTTCCGATTCGGAAATCGCGTCCACCCTCAAAAATTCCAACCGCCTCAACGTGATGGCCGTTGCTACGATAACTAATATAGCGATCATGATATCGTATAGGGCACGGTTGGGATGTTGTAACAATCCCGACTTGAGATCTACTCCCACGCTATATTGTACCAAAGCGGACAGCTGGGCGGCATATTTACCGGGGATCTGGAACTGACGGTTGGCGGGGCGCATCTGTGATCTGCTTGAGCCGTACCTGCGCAAATTTGTCGGGATAAAGACGTTTCAATGTTTGCAGCACGCTGGATAAGTAATTTGGAGAAGGTGCTCTGCCGCCTTTCAAAACTGAATTTTTTAGTTTTTGCACGACCACCTGAACGCTATCGCGGTCTGGATATATTTTGTGTCTCGCCAGGAATCTTTGGTGCGATGTGATTACTTTAACGAGCGACCTAGATGCACCAATTGGTATATCCATTAAATAGATGTTAATTGTATGTATTCGGATTGTGCTGGCCTTTGGGTGTCGTAACGTGAGAATGTTGGCGAAAATCGATCTTAACACTTAATCTACTCATTTGCGCCTTTCCCTTACGATCGGAGTAACGAATCCGTTTGTGTAGAAAAAAATGGCGAATCATATAGTTATTGACGAATTCGTCACCAAGGAACTCAAAGTTCCGCGTACGGTGGCGATCACGGAGTCAGATGCCGCCCATAAAACGAACTGCAAAGTATTGAGGTGTTTCGGGCCGCGCTATTTAGTAGCATTTACTGATGGAGCGCTGTACAAAATCTACGACAAAGATCATAAAAGTATCTCTGCACCCAAGATCGAACGTCGTATTACGGAAATATTTGAATCTGCATTTCCCCAAAAGCCGACCGTAATCGAGATATTTCCCGGCACCACACGTATATTGGCATCGGATATTCTGATGTTGGAAGGGAAAATGGTACATCTACAAGCGTATAGACTTCGCTTGGAGCAATTACAAACGGTTTTGAAACCAAGAGGTAAGCTGGTGTGTGCAACTCCAAATTCGGATACGACCGACCTCATCAACGCGCCTCCGTCAAATTCTAGACAAATGGTTGTTTTGAGGAGCCTGGACGAGTTTTCCAGCTTCATGGTCAATCATGTGGTCACCAAAGCCACCTCCACCAAACGCTTCGTCTGCGTAGGCGAGACCCTTTTTACCAGGGATAAGGTGGCCGTGTTGAAACGAGATCCTTTTGTCCACAATATGCAAACTCCGGTCGGTCTACAGAGATTATTGCTGACCACGATAGCGAGCAATCTGAAGAAACCAATCCAAGTGGACGCCATCAAATTTGAAGACGACAAAAAATACCGTCTGGATATACTGAACGAGATTAAAGAAAACTATTTGGATGATTATGCAGCCGGTGAACGTGTAGAAGTAAAATATGCTGTCGAAGATAAAGGGTATTTGATCGCCTATTATAATCCCAAAAAATCTCATTCCCCACCTTTTCACATATTTGGCATAGTGAAGAAATTGTCCGCTGAGGTTGATAAATCACCTGCACAGCGGGACGATATTGAAAAGATGATAGTTTGGGATAATCAAGCTTTCAAGGAAAAGTGCGAAAGCTTGGTTATATTCAACAATGCGGTAATAGTAGATGTTGACGAAAAAAGTAAATTGGCACGAGAAAATATAATAAATACCACTGCTACTGTCGTTTCACAATACTCGCTTTCGATGCTTCGGGATTTGCCAGATCCACTGTCCATGGTTAGCACGCGACCACTGTCGTCGCCACTACTCTGCAACGATTCGAAGCTCATGCGGGCATTGAGAACCGTCAACGAATTCGTTACCTCAGTTTCCGTAGGTTTAGATGATTCTCAGTTGGTTTCTTCTGGATTTAGAGGACTACATGCACTCGATGAAATAGTCAACGCCGCGCTAACGGCAAAATTACTTCCTCTGGGCGGAAAACGGAAATTGGGAGAAGTTCGTGAGTCAATAGTACCGTATAAAAAACTGAGACAATCGGAGTAAGTAGACGCGTACTCTAATTTTTTTTTATGTTAGAATGGACTACTACTCATTTGGATTCTTCTGGTCTCTATTTGGATTAGCATTTGCGTTGCTGGGCTTCCTTGTAAATGGTCTATTTCCATTTTTAACACCCTTGAAATGTTCTGACTACCAGGATGATCATATAGCGGTTATTGCCGAAGGGTGATGAAATTCACGATCAATTCGTGATTTTAGTGTTCATATGTAGCACAAATGGCTATTTTTTTGACGTGCACAATCTCAAATTCGTGAATTTGCGTTCGTACATCATGTAGAATCGCAAATTCATGAATTTGCGTTCGTGTACCGTGCACAATCGCAAATTCGTGAATTTGCGTTCGTACATCATGTAGAATCGCAAATTCATGAATTTGCGTTCGTGTACCGTGCACAATCGCAAATTCGTGAATTTGCGTTCGTACATCATGTAGAATCGCAAATTCATGAATTTGCGTTCGTGTACCGTGCACAATCGCAAATTCGTGAATTTGCGTTCGTACATCATGTAGAATCGCAAATTCATGAATTTGCGTTCGTGTACCGTGCACAATCGCAAATTCGTGAATTTGCGTTCGTGCACCGTGCACAATCGCAATTTCAAGAATTTGCGTTTGTACATCATAAAAAAATTCATTTCTTGTTTCGCAGTCGAGAAGATAGAAGCGTCGTCAAAATCGATACGATCCAAACAATTATCAAAATAGCTATTCCACCACTTTTTATCTGTTCAATTGTGAGGTTTATAGTCCAAGGAAGGGCTGGCTGCGGCACCGATCGGGCATAATATACTAAGCTTTCCTCAGCGGGACCCATTGTTAAGGTTTGTGTATTGGGAAAAATAAGGACTGGGCGAGTCAAATCTAAAGTTTTCATTTGTGTTATTATCGACTCGGCGTTCGAAAGCATTTACCCAAAGTAGTGGCCCATAGCCTGACCCAGAATACGTTGGCGTAAGTGGGATCTCGAATGGTATAGCAAGGCGCATCATCGATATATTCATATCGCCAAGCGGTGGTTGGTATTCCCACATCAACTATATCGTTCGCGCCAATCTTCATTTAGTATCCGGAACAAGTGGTGTAAACCAACTGCAAAATATTCATCCAATTCCGACTACGTGCACAATCGGTTAAGTATGGGGCGTTTATAATGACGAACTTTGTCGGCCAATTAGATATGAGGGCTCTTATGATGTTCGGCGCGGATTCCAGTCGCAGATCTTTGGTTTGATCTATTAACGAAGGTAAGGTGGGGAGCCTTAGATCTATAGGTGAAATTTGCCGTGAATTAGTAGAATCCACTTTGCGCGCGAGCATCATCTCGGTGGGTGGAAACGAGATCGCAGAGCGGCTCCTAATGCTTTTGTCGAATTGATACTTAATCGTTGACCAAGAAGGTTTCGTCCCGCTTCCGCCAAAGTGGAAGCATCCGAGAAATCTATGCTGCCGTACAAAGAGTACTCGCTTGTGCAGATTTGATGAGGAGTCGGCGAAGTCTGCATCTCGACGAAGTAAGAGGTCGACATTGCTTTGAGCAAATTAATGAGGCGGCCATCCTTGTATCCGACCGATACTAGACTTCGAATCAAGACCGATGGTCCAGTAAAGAATGGGCTTCCCTCATCTTCAGCGATCTGCCGGTATTTATTTCGTACGACAATCCGCATATTAAATATGAATACACGGATTTGGAATCTGATGGGTCAAAGTTAGTTACATAATACAAAGCACGCTCGCATTCTGATGGTATAAACATTAGAGAATCGGATACTTCCAACAACTCCCAATAAGTCATATGGTATCGAAGAGGCTTACCGCGCGATCTACAGCGGCTACGAGTTCCGAAGAGGGTATTTCCGTATACATCCACGCTCGACGATGAAAACGCCATTGTCGCCTATGCTAATTTTCCACCCTCTGAACCAAGGGAAAATAGTTATTATCGCCACGTTGGTAGCCACGCATCCCGAACATCGGTTAACGTTGTCTATACCTCCAGACACTATTTTCGGATATTGGGAAAATAATGATCTCACGGTCGAGGCATCGAGATAGCCCGAACAACCGCCGACTCCCGTGCTTTGTATAGATCGTTGCGCGCTATTTATTTGTAGGTTACATTCCAATATTTCGGGAACGGATGCGTTTATATTTTGTAGCTCGAAAAATGTAGCAGAGCCCAAACTATCAAGAAGTTGGCCTATTATCATCGTGGTTTGATCTTCCGTTTCCAGCTGCGAGAACTGGTCTCGGGCTTCATCTAAATTACGGCTAGTCCTGGGAATTCATCCTTGAGCGTGTTATTCAATCCGTTCAAGGAATTCGATAACGAGAGGGCTACTGAATAATTTTTGATAATCGAGTGCGAGTCTTCTACTCAATGCGTATATGAGCATTCTCAGAGAAGTTAGACCACCATCTCTATAAATGGAGATCAGTTCTGTCGCTGGTATACCCAAGGCAGCCGATATCAAAGTAAGGGTCTCGTTTCCAAATCGACGGGAGAAGAATTTGTATCGTTAGAAAACCACCCAACCCACCGGGGAATTTTCGCAATTGATCTCATCTTGAGGTGGAGCTATAACTTCACAATTCGCGCGAGGTTCGTCGTCGAGTTCTGAAATTATTCCAAATAACTTCAGGTTGTGTACGGCGCTTGATAATTTGAAAATGCAACCAAGTTTACGCCACAATTCGAAGTTGTGTAATACTTCTTCTACGGTGCTCGATTCGAATGCCGCATCCACGGTCGTCAGTACCGAACTGGTCAAATCCCCATCGTCGAGATAGGCTGCATTGTTCAACATCACTAAAGTTCTAAACACCGATTCGTCCGATAGCGAAATGTTTACCCCATGGTAATATCGAAGAAGCGTCTAAAGTCATAATGATTCGAATAAATCACTCATTACTCGATTCTCTTGATTAGTCGTATTATAATGCGTCACAGTGGTGTATTCGCTTCGGTGTCTCATAAAACGACGCAATTCTGAAGGCGGTAACGCGTAATGAGTATTGAACCCATAATTTTTCGTATTGATTGAATCCCTAAGGTTCCGACGGGCGCGCCTTGCGGCAATTTCCTAGCCGCCCATGCTCTCAGCGTTTGATTTATGGTAGATCTTGGTAGGCAATCAATTTGTTTCCGCGTTTCGGAAATAGTCTTTGTATGTGTGGAAGAACTGAATCGAATATGGCTCGATTTACCAACACGATTATTGACCTCGCTCTCTTTTTGTTTTTATGGGAATGGGTCTTCCCCATCTGCAATAGCGGCAAGTGTTCCTTGTGCAATCTTAGTATCTCCGATCCGACGCAAGCTGGTACTCAGAACCATGCAATCACCAAGCAAACGGCTACTTCGGGCGTTTGGCTTCGAGCAGTTTTTAATATCGAACCAGATTCTAAAACTATACTTCGGATCGCATTCTCCTGATCATCGTTAAGGTACGTTGAACGAGATGCATTCAAAGACGCAAAATCTTCTTCGCTAAAAATTTGTTCCCAGAAATTTTATTCAATGCATAACCTAATCTAATCGCTGTAGACCTAGAAAATTTACCGTTGGTAAGACGAGCGAGAATCACCCCTGCGTTTCCTTCGGGATCATTTACAAACGCATCCAAATCATTTGAGAATATCTTTTTCAGATAAGCATTGGTGGCGGTCGTGAATTCGTTAGGAAATGCTAAATCTTTAAAACATTCTCGGCTCATCTCTAAAAATCTATGATGAGATTTACGTTCAGTGGAATACAAGCCAAGTACAATGTTCTTTCTTATTCTCTATCTAGTTATCGTTGGGGAAGCCCATTTTACGGAGGTGCCCTGTACGGAATATGGGGAGGTTTTGGTATGCAGCGGAACGGAGGGTCTTCACAATCAATTTGGATGCTCCTTCAAGTCGCTAAGAACCAAATCCGTTGACGCAGGAATTTGCACACATAAATGACTTGGTTATAGCGTTTCACTCTTGTTATCCCCAGGACACATACAATTTCCCTTTCTGGAAACAGCATCAAAAAAATTACCGCAGAAATCTTCGCCAACTCTTCTAGTTTGACCAAAGTAATTTTGTCATACAACCCCACTGGATCACATCGATAAAGATAGCTTTTTGGGTACAAACTTGAGTACCTGGATGTATCTTTTACTCAACTTGCGACCAAATCTCGTGAACCCCTATTGCTGGGAAGAGGATACTTGAAGATTCTGTACGCCACCCGCACAAGCATCGCGACCGATCTGGAAGCGCTGCGTATAATGCGATGTGAAGGGAGAATTCACTTCACCAATGAAGAAGACGACGTTGAACAACACGAAATGATAGACTGCTTAAATGGCCTGGTTAGTAAAGCCCGCCATTCCGGGCGAGTGCCTGTGGTCAACAAACGGGCAACCTACTTGCTACGATCAGAGTTATATTCCGTGCGTCGGTCGTTCTACTCAAGAATTGACACTAACTTCCAATATGCTAGAAGATCTTTCGCCAAACGATTTAGGCTGCTATCCGAATTTGAAGAAATTGCGTATCCCGAGTGGCAAGTGAAATCCATCGGCTCTGCAACATTCAATAATAATCTTCTATTAACCGAGCTGGATCTGTCATACAACCCAGTAACCGATATTGATGCGGATGTATTTGTGCATCTTCCAATGCTAAAAATTCTGATTTTGCGCGGAACCAAATTATCAGAGTTGAATATAAAATCATCCAGCCTCGAAAAATTAGACATAAGCAAAACCAGAATCGCGAACCGGACGATGTTTCATTAAAGCTATTACCTTCATTGACACATTTAGATATTTCGGAGAACCAACTGACTCGATTAGGCCCAATTCCCGACTTGTCCAAATTAGTTTTTCTTTACGCTTGCCATAATCGCGTTTCGGATTGTTGCGGAAAGAAATAAAGGCACTGCGGGAGTGGACTTGTTTTGAATATAAATGAAGCGTATATATGTTGCGGCGAACAAGCGGACTGTGATGAGCCGCTAACGGAATGGGACGAATTTGTATGTATTTTATTTCTTATCGCATCAATTGTTTGCACGTTGGTACTTTTGTTCAGATATTCCACCACAGAAAGATATAGCAAAATAAAAAAATAACATTAAAGCAATTTTTTATGTGCTATACCGAATCGATTGGATCAACACTTGGACGTTGGAAATTTGATTGGAGAGGTGTTGGAGCGTGGTGTACGTTCTCCGTATTCAATTTGTAATGACTTGGATGATTTTATAATAAACTATTTTTTGTTCTCTATTCTATTGAATTTGTCGACGTTGTGCACCATGCGCGAACGCAAATTAATGAATTTGCGATTGTGCACGGTACACGAACGCAAATTCACGAATTTGCGATTGTGCACGGTACACGAACGCAAATTTACGAATTTGCGATTGTGCACGGTGCACGAACGCAAATTTACGAATTTGCGATTGTGCACGGTGCACGAACGCAAATTACGAATTGCGATTGTGCACGGTGCACGAACGCAAATTTACGAATTTGCGATTGTGCACGGTGCACGAACGCAAATTCACGAATTTGCGATTGTGCACGGTGCACGAACGCAAATTCATGAATTTGCGAATTTACAAGATGTACGAACGCAAATTTACGAATTTGCGATTGTGCACGGTGCACGAACGCAAATTCATGAATTTGCGAATTTACAAGATGTACGAACGCAAATTCGTGAATTTGCGATTCTACATTCATGTACGAACGCAAATTCACGAATTTGCGATTGTGCACGGTGCACAAACACAAATTCATGAATTTGCGAATTTACAAGATGTACGAACGCAAATTCATGAATTTGCGATTCTACATGATACCAAAATAAAAAAATAACATTAAAGCAATTTTTTATGTGCTATAGCGAATCGATTACCCAAGCGCCCGAGGCCAGGTTCGTCGGCCCAAGATACTCATCTTGGGTAGATCCTATGGTATTTAAATCCAATGAAACAGTACCACATTTATTTCCAAAATTAGTCAAAGCCGTTCCCAAGCAAGGGGAAGATTGTTGATGGCCAAATAATCCGAGTTAACAGTAAAGCAATCGTAAGGTTGTTGACTCTTTCCTTCTAGCGTCTCGCGAAAGCAACTCGTACAAGTACTTTTCACATCCGAAGAGTTTAAATTTTTGACGCGCGTAACAGCGGAATCGCCGCAATCACAACTCCATCCGGTAGCGCTGACATTTGCACCCACTGTACGATGAGCTCTGTAGAATTGTGTTCGTGCAAGGATCCCGTAATGGATGAAACCTATTCAGTGGTGTGGCAACCACGCATTTCCATCTTGATCGTCTCCAAATTTGCATCTGAATCGGTACTGACCATCTGCAAGTAATTCATCCTCGTTAGTCATCTCCACAGTACTAGGGTCTACCGCTTCGTTTCGATTATAATCCCATAATACCCCGCCTGTATCGTATGCAGCATCGGAACATGCAACAATCCTATCACCCCGTCGATCCACCAAATAAATTAGGATACTTTGTACGACACGTGGTTCCCGAGAGTGTTGCTACACGTAGGTAGTCCTAAGGTTACAATTTGGTGGATTTATTATGCACCAAACTCCCGAGGTGAGTCTAGTTCCTCTGTGATAATATTCGTCGGCATCGCTGATTTGTACGACCGTACCATTTGACCCACAAGCAGTCTTACAGGTTAATTCTAGAGCAGGAGTATATTCTTGCGCCAGCCACACCGCAGAGTCTTGGCATTTTTGAACATTTGAACGTCGGCATTGTTAGTTTCCAGAGTTACAGAGGGTAGATTTTGTAACGCATTCGCATTTATCAGTTTGGATAGCTCTTCATCTGCCAATGCCGCATCTAATTTGGATACGTAGGCCGTGTATGAAGTGAGATCGACGCGTGGTAGAGATATCATAATTATTAACACTATACACAAAATGGCAGACAATATTGTCACACCCCACGACACCGGCCATCCCGACATTATACCTGACGATGTGACTGATGCCTACATCCGAGAATTAATGATAGCTTATGTAAAACGTGACAAGTACGCTATGTCTTTCTTGAAAAATAAAAGTAAAGTTGACATAAATGAAGTAATTAATTTTCATCAAGTTTCTACAGCTGCCGCACCAACAGTCACCTTGATACGCATTGGTAAAAACATCGTGAAGGTTCCTTGAAAATGGCCAAAGGAAAATTCATTAAACAATTCCCAGTATTAGACTACCTGAAGCCCGAAAATATCGACACGCAAGTTCCGAAAGTGAGTACATGGCAATTCTTAATTCGTCGAAAAATAAAAGTAAAAAACCCGCAAATTTGTGGGTGACTGTGGGAATGAACATGCTGATGCAGTTGTTTAGCGATTCTATAGGTGCTCTGGCCACATCAGTGGAAGAGAGTAAGAAAGAATCTGAATTTGAAATCGATTATTCGTCATTAAATCCGCAACAACAACAGATCTCCGACTCTGTCCCACCTTCAGCGGACCCCACCCTCAATCGTTGCCTTTGAACCCGAACAACAAACGAAATAACTCTGGCCCAAGTTGAAAACACCTACACCCCCCCCTCCGAAGAGACATTACGTGATCTTTTGAAGACTAAGAAATGGGAAGATTTGCCAGTAGTAGATCGCCTATTCCCTTCTGAAAATCAAAAATGCTGCTGATGAGGCAGTCGTAAGTGAGGGAGAACCCGAACGCAAACCCTCGGATGAAGAATCATCATCCTCGTCCATTTCGGCATTTTCTGATCTGGAAGATGAAATGGAAAGAGGGGTTCCGGATGGGGATAAAGAACGTGTGTCTGACGTTGATGCTGGCACGAAAAATGTTGTACCAGAAATTCAATTTGGGAAAAAGCGTAAACGTCGCTATAAGCCGGATATGGTTGGTGTGACGAAAAAAATCAAGCAAATAGACAACACACACCCGATGATATTTCATAAATATACATTATACAGGACGTGAAATTATTAACTCGAAAGTAAACTACGATCATGCATTTTATTCACCATTACGCAGCTGCGACCACGGCAATGATGCTATTTGCCGCACTTGCCCAGGAATCAGTAGTAATATCGTGCACCGAATGGAACGGAAGAAATGCATACTATTGCATTGAAGGAGAATTCGACAACATTTCTGGGGATTCGATATCACAATGGTTTAAAATCCCATGGTGGGCAAAAAATATCTCTTTTACCCATCAGACTACTGGATCCTGAATCTAAAGATGATTTAACTATAAATTTATTGTTTGATGACCATATTTGGTGAATTACATGGGATGTGGAGGTGTAAAATTAGATATCCAGTAAACATATCAAAAAGTTATCACCTCGATTGTGACTCGTGCGTAAAATATACTAGTTTTGTACCCACAATCTGCTGTGGTCTGTGCGTTGCATCAAGGATGGGAAAATAACGTTTGCCAATAGAGATAAATCAATTTTTATTTAAACCCAATACAATCAACTTAAACTAAATCCATCAACTACAACCTCGTGAGGACCGAATCCTCCAACCAAGCTGCGCTGCATGATTACTCTGACATCCCTCTCGTTGTCCAGCGAGTAAACGTGTCGTCGCTTTAGTCCAGAAAATTTTTGATGCAAATGTTCGTCGATGGGACAGCATATGCCCTCGGCTTCGAAGCTCAGACGCCTGTCGTAATCGGTGGCTGGTTCCAAATCGTCCGCCATTCGCCTGAGGGTGCGTTGCGGATCTGCGCCGCTCAACGCCTCGATTGGCGTTGTCCAATTCCCCCCGTCGCTTCAAATTGTCGACGTTCATCAAGAGGGTCGCTAATGTAACGTACACCACCAAGCTTTGAGCGTCGGTCTTTGTCTCTATGGACAAATCGTTCGTGTTCTGCATGTAGCAGAAATAGAAGGCCAAGATGTTAGAAAAGCTGGTGGGTTTGTCGCAAATCTTTTTGATTTCTTTACAATCCGAACAAAAAACAATTCTTTCCACATGATCGTCGTTTTGCAAATGATGAAGTATACTTCGCCATTTGGGATTCTTCACGTACACCTCAACGATGCTTTCCGATAACCAAACATGTGCAGCCACATCGGACACCAGTCTCATACCGCTCACGATTCGGTCGTCCCTCTTTTTTTTCGACACTATACGAACCCACTTTGGATCTTTTGCTTTCGAATATAAAATATCAGCTTGAAGTTGCGGCGTGAATGGTACGTCAAACGTTTCTTCCTTGGTTCGTAGACGTTTGACATTCAAAACAGCTTGCGATTTTTCGCTTTGAAGCCTCACGCTGCAATGTACGCCGAGTGGATGAACATCGGCGTTCTCCAGATTATTTTTGGACGACATCAATACACGAACAGCAGACACATTTCCACACTCCCCGAGACCCCGCACTTCGTCGGTTGCCAATTGAACCAGGAATCGGAATGATACGACATTGCCCAAGTCAATTCGCGGCAAGATGTTGGAAAGTTGCTCCCAGGCCCCCGCGACCAGTCGATCGTACCACCGTTGAAGAGTTTGCATTCGCTCCAAGTTAGTGTTATTTTTCTTCACCGTCTCGGTCTTCTTCTTCTTCTCGAAGTTCTGGATGGCCGTATCCATCGGGGCCGAAAAATAAAAGTGGTTTCTTGGCCGGTGGCGGATGATGTGTTTCGTCGTCTGTGTTGCACCACTTTCAAGGCGTTAAGATTTGGCACCAAAATAGCAATATCCGTTTCTTGTACAAAATTAAAAGTGAATCTGTATCGCACGGCAGAGTATATACCGATGTGTAGTTTCCAATCTAAATTATACAATGAGCTGTAGCCACGCCTTGCCGCATCGAGTAGAATCAAATGCTTGATGACTGCACCCAATTCCGGTTTCGGCAATCCCAGTATGTAGATTGGGATGGGTACGGTATGATCTGCCTGCATCTTGTATCTAAATACACGCAGGTTCCTTAATTATATTAAGTAAAAACGCTTCCCCCACCTTGTGCGGCTTGGACACTACGACTTCGCGAACTTTGTACCAATCTTAAGACGACGGCCAATACGATCGCGACCACTATTATCACCGCAGCCCAAATTGCTATGGTTCTGATAGATCCGGAACCGCCCGAAGCTCCAGATAAGCTTCCCGTTATCGAATCTAGGACAGATGTGCCGGCTGCCGTGGCAGCCTCGACCAAGGTGTCGGCGATGGTGGAGTTTGTAACACATTGAATGGTATAATTTGCCGCGAGGACCCTCGGCCGCACAATATTCCGGTGTGCCCAGTCCGGCGGAGGGGTCGCAACCCACGCACCACCCGATGTTTTATTTGCCAACGTACAAAGGTCCGTAGAAAAATCGGAGGCGGTCAAGGAGTTGGCCAAGGAATTTAGGTTCGCTCAATTGTTGTCCGGTCAAGGATAGTGGATTCGTGTTTGAATCTGTTAGAGTCACACCGACTTCGGTTGTGATTCGCGTCGCGAGCGCCGTGTTAGTCAAAGATTGCCTACCGCCAAATACGCGTTATAGCCAAGCGTGCCTAAGATTGCAGACGCGCACGCGGTTACGCCCGGTGGACAGATCCGTACTACCCGCACGATCTGCCGGTAATTTTACATGCTGTGGTTTTGTTATTAACCGTTTGGACTAGATAGCATCCGTTTCTTGACTTTGTGGCAGCATTCAGTTGGTCCCACAATGTCGCCGCGACCACCACGCCAAAGCCTACAAATACTCCGGTGACCACTGCACCTTTGGATGCTTCGACTATTTTGGTCCAAGCGTTCTCAACTTTTGCCTTGCCCGCCGGCGTCAAGGATGCTTCCAGTTCCGCTCCGGTGGTTCTGGCCGGTATCGCCACATCTGGATTTGCTGTGCGAGCGCTGCTCGCGCGCGTTTGTATCGAGTCTACGAAAATATCGGGGGTTTGGTTGCGAATCAGAGATTTGAAGCTCGACTCTTGGGCCGCGCTTAGCGTGTTGCTCACACGCATGCCTGATAAGGCATTTCTTAAGTTACCCACGGACGTATTTCACGTTCTACAGATCGAGTGGGGACCCCATTTACAGTCACCACGCCCAAAGTATCGATGTAGGGAAGTGCGCGAAATGCACCGTCTACGGTGCTCAAGGAGCTATTCACCAAGCGTAGGTCACTAATCGCCCCGCCTACGTTTGCGGTTGCGTGACTGGCTTTTCTCCATTTCGCAAGAAGATCCATAACTTTCTTGGTTCGAGAGTCGGAGCTTTGCCGCTATTGAATGGTTTAATCAAAAATGCCAAAAGAACGTACAAAAACAGACAAGATAAGAACCCTATCCCTAGCATTCTGATACACGCAATATTCGCATCAAATTATTTGCTTTTTGTCGCTTGTCATGATACGGGTCGATATATGGGCTATCATCATAGTCGTGGTTTGCATTGCAATTATATACTATTCGGCCAAGCTGTTGGGTGCACCCAATTGCCGGCCAACCGCGCAGTCCAACTGTTCAATGCTCTCCCCAACAAATCCGGAGAAGATGTTTCAGCCTTCACCGCCGGTCGCGTTTCCGCAGAGGGTTCGTTCATCGTTTATCGTAGAAACAACGAGAGTGGCGCTTATGAGAAAGCCATCGAAAAGTCTCCCGTTAATTTGGACGGAACCGAGTACAGTGCGGGTGATCAGGGTTTCTTGAATCTGAAAATGAACAAGGATTCCGTTTACGAGGTATCGAACCTTCAATTCTTTGTCCCGATCAATGGAGGTGGAATACGCAAACTCAAAGATGCGAGGTTGTAGGACTGTGCGAAGGAAAAGCCAGCGGGACAATCGCCGGTCTCAACCGGTATAATTTTGACCAAATATTCAATAGATCCACCGTCACATCAAAGTTCCACCCGAGAGTCTACGCGATTTGTGATGGTAATGGTGGAATTTCGAAATTAGATTATTGTACGGGATATTCGATTTTCGATGAGTCGAAAGATGGAACGCTGTATTCCAGCGGACAGAACCCTTGCCTGACATACGACCGATGTGAAGACCTGGTAGCGGGGAGCACATTTCAAGGGGCAGCCCAAAATTCTAACCAATACTACCAGTGTGAGGATGGTGTAAGCGTAGCCAAGACTTGTCCGGATGGGTTGGTCTTCGATACCTCTGTTGGAGGTTGTCTGACGGTCGATCCTTGTCTCGGATTGGCTGATGGAAACTCAAATTTCCTACGATTCCACATCCTTCGTTACCTGCAGCGGCGGTAGGTCTGTCCGCACATCTTGTGTAAACGGAACGACTGTTGGCACTTCCGGTTGGAATGTGTTACATCGGCTTGCGTTGATACCCCTCGATTAACCACCTCCAACTCCAGCCGTTGGTTCACTTACAACGACGGAGGTGTTTATTGTGTTTCCAATCAACCTTCCACGGTAAACTGCGGAAGCGCAAATGTGGAATCAATAAGTCACCCCAACGACTCGATGCTTACACACAAGGCATCGAATCATTTTTACGATGAAACTATAAATAGGTGGAACTCTATTGCTACCATCAGCAACGGGACCATAACATGCACCGACATTACAAGTATATCGGATCAACCCGAACCCTCAGACAAGACGGTGTACGCTTCTTATGCTGATTTTGTACAACAAGAATCGTGGAACTTTTGGGATGATCGGATAGCAGAATCCGCGCCGATATATTATAATTACTTTGGTAAGATTTTATACTTGGAGAGCGACAACGGCGTAGCCACAACAATCGGAAACGCATCTAATTATATGCCTCTCCTCAGTAGTTCATCTACCCCGATTACATTTACATCCTCACAGGCTTATGAATCGACCGTCGATAGCATTCTTGGCGTTTTAGACGTCACGGTACGAATAGGCGACTACGAATCGCTCGACGACGCAGACGAGAAATTACTTTGCTGCTATTGCTACGCAATTAAATCCGTCAATGACAACGTATCTAGGATGTTGGTTTCATCTAAAGATGGGTTACAATTTCTAATTTTCGATGTCCTTCGTCGTTGTTATATAATCCGCTATTGATGCAAATCGGGTATTATGTTGAGCGTAGTGACATACCCTACAATTCCTGGCCATCTGCCTCCAATGCCGTTATTTCCCGAAGAATACGGGACTATACGCTAGAGGAACCACTATAACCGGGGACAAATGGATAGTGGAGGGAAGCAGCTTGGTAACAGAACACTGGTCTCGTTATTACAGGGGTATCCAGCTAGCCAATCGCTGGTCGGCAACATAGCCCTCGTCGGGACAATTGCTCGGACCACTTGGGACGTGGCATCCGCGTCTGCAACTTGGGCGACGGCAGAAGCGTCGACCGAATTTAACGCCACCGCGTCTGATTTGGATCCCGTCACTTTATCAGAATGGAAGATATACTCTTGAACGGAGGAAGATTGGCACCCAAGAATCGGGAAGAAATAGTACGAATAATTAACGAGGGCGCTGCCGATGTTATTGAAACTCCTATGGTGGCCGCTGCCTCCGAGATTACGGCAAATCGTAAGAACAGGTGGATTATCGCGGATTGGTCATTAGATTCTCGTGCGGCATATTGAAGCTTCCGTATAATAACAAAACCCCCGTGTCAGAATACGCGGCTGCCGAAACGCTCAAAGTCACAAAACACGTGGGTAGTGCAGACTTGTGGAATCATAGATTATGGAATTGGCTTCATGCTTCATCGATATTAATCACTAACAGAACTCAAACCATTCATTTTGCATCGGTGATGCAAAACTTGCATTTTATTCTGCCCTGTCCCACTTGTTATGTGAATTACTTGAATCATGACATTTCTAGTATTGTTATAGAAAGATTGTTGGATGGAAAAGATCCGGCTTTAATTCTATTCAATCTCCACAATATTGTAAACGTTTCCAAGGCAATACCACCCCACCATTTTCACTGGAAGCATTCATAAAAAAATACGATCTTTATGTCGTCTCAAATAGATGAAACAGCAGCCGAAGTTCGGTCTCAAAAGAATCACGATGAGTTGTATCTCGAGTATTTAAATCGAACATTTGGTTCAACCAGCATGCTAGTTATTGGCTTTGTGATAGCTGTATTTACAAACATTATTTTTGCTTTATGTGTCAATTGTCGGTACTGCCAATGTTCGCAACGAACGGAAGACAAACCAAGAAGACCAGTTCCCGCAGCATTGGAGGAGTAAATGGTACCGTTATAATCATCCAGCACATTGAATAGGGCTGCACGTCTACACCGAGGGCGTGTGCAGAATTTAGTATTTCCTCTTGTAGCAGCAACATTGCGCTCACGATTGCGTCATCGAGGGGCCGATGAGTTCAATATTCACCGGGCTGGGCGTGTACTTGTATGACATGTAATCATTATTTTGAGCCAATTTCCATTGTTGTTCAGACAGGTGCACACGGTCCACGTAGGTTGTAAAATCTAATTTTTTATCATCTACCCATCCGAAGTTACAGAAACTGTCGCATTAGATAGCTGGAACGCCGACGTCGCACTGTTGATTTTTATACAAAGTTTTAGTAGGGTTAATATGCGACTTCCGCAGCGTATCACCATTTACCGTCGGGTACGGAGTTGCAATCGTTGTAAAGTAAGATTTTAGCATTTCATCCATTTCTATTAATGTGGTTTTGTTGTGTTCTTCTGCGTAGGCCGAAAAGACAGTACTATCGGAAAGACGGTGTATTACGCCCAAAATCTCCGAAATTTGCGCCGCTCTTGTTTCCTATAGATATGATCAAGTCAATAAATGCCGGTTCGAAAAGTTTCGGATCCGTGTCGTAAAGTTTTTGAAGCAAAGGATTGAGCGTTTTATTATTAGCCGTCAATCTTTGATAGTTTGCTGCAGAACTCAATTCAGGTGAACATGGATCCATCTCGTAATTACACAGTCGCAAACGCTACTGATTCTACGCTTCCTCCTCTACCTCCAGATATTCTAGATGTAATCTCCGAATCCAAATGGGTCTGGTTCAGAGCCGTGTCTTACCGTTTCGATCCGCCAATAAGTGTGCGTACGCTTTACGAATTGACTCAAGAGGGAAATATTCTTGTTTTTTGCCTATCGGGCATTCGTTGAGGAAATATATTCCCTATCCAGAACTGTTGTTTTATTTGGATTCGTGCCGGCAGTGGATTGGTCGTACCGCACATGGTTCGAATCTCATTATTGGACGTCCGCCGAAACCCTTCGAGAATGCCCGGATAGCACCATACAACGGTACGTACCCTTCAGACTACTCCTCACGTTGACACCCACCATCAGTTTTTGTTCCCTATGTGGAGAAAGTTTATTTTACACGGAACTTTATTGTGTGTGTCAAGCAGAAACTTTCTCGGAGGATTTAAAAATCGAAGTAGAAAAGCCGGCAGTTCAACTGCTATCCTTGCGAAAAATAGCCACAGAATTTACCACCACCGCCGGAAGCCGAAAGAGGACCGAGTAAACGAATATCCAACCCCTTTAAACTCAAGCGGCATATCACGGAAACATTCTCAACAGGTCAACAAGGCGGCGTAGGCGGATAGATATTTCTTATTTTATGAGCGTCCCAAAAACAAGGTTGTTTCATTCACTACCATCAGTGGAAAACACCTCGCCCTCGCCACCCAGGTCCGAGCATTCGATAGCGATTCCGCGATCTCTAAAGCACCAGTTTCCCCAGCCCCAATAACTTCATGTTGGACGCTAGTTCTCGACGCAAAGCCACCGTGTTGTAAAATAATTTTCTCGTAACGCGTTGGCTTTGGACCAGCGCTCCATCCAAGCGGTAGATGGGAGCTTCTGCTGTCACGATTAAATTCTGTGAAAAGAGCGCGTTCGATGTTGGCGTGTTACCGTCAAAATAATAAAATGTATAGTTATTTTTTCCGTCACCAAAAATCGTAGCTCGTCTTTGTAAAAAACTCTGAGAACGAAGGTGTTCGGGAACATTATTCTTGATGGGTGGGCCTATTATAGTGTTGCGCATACCCGTCAAATGGTGTTTGTGCGGGAAAGTTGATAGAGTTTTCAAATATGAAAGAATTTATATAGTTGTTCGATAAGATTTGATAGTCACCAACTCTGGAACAACTCCAGATGGTCGCCATGTTTCTTAATACCACTGTTACGCTGATTCTACTCGTTATAGTGATAATCGTAATTTATCTCGCGTATAACCCCAGATGGCTTGTTCAGCGAGCTTTGAGTAGATGGCCCACTCCAGATATAGATCTATTAACGGGATACGAAAAAAAATGCATTCACATTCCACAGCGAAACCCCCTCTATTCAGGCCAATGTTCGTATATACGTTCCCGAAAACAAGTTGCTCGGTGACTTCGATACCATCATTCTTGATGTTCCGGGTGGCGCATTCGTGAAATCCAACCCCAGCCCGAGCATATACGAGCATCTTTCTGTCAAAATACCGATCCTGTCTGTGACTTATCCAACGCTCTTCAAATATAACTCGAAGATATGATCACGTATCTGGACAATTTACTTACCGCAACAGAATCAACTTTTGACAAAAAAATTATCATCATCGCACAATCTGCAGGAGCGTACATTGCTGCGCTAACGCTCAAGAAAGGACATCAGAAAGTGGAAGCCTCATCACTTTTGTGCGGATACTTTGGTCCCTCCACCGTTACCAATCCCCCTAATCAACGCCTTGACTAACACGTACCTCACGGGTTGGTCGGATAAGCCGCAAATAACGTATCCGCACTTAGATCTGACCTACGGGTTTATATATACCACGGGAACTAATGATTTCCTAAAATCATCTTCTTTGAAGTTTGGAGAGCTATGTTCGCCTATTAGTCTGAAACAGTTTCAGGGATCTCATTTATTTTTCTACGATCCAATTCAAGGATCGGAGTTGTACGACGATATTTCGACCGTCATAGCATCTATCACGGCGTCAGGTGTTGTTACTTCAGCTGTACCCAGCAAGACCCCCGCGTCACCAAATCGTAGAATAATGGCGAGCACTCGGCGTGTGCGCGCTTTACTGTTGTCGCCGGTACCAACGTGAGGGAGTCTGTACATGTACAGTCGGTAATTTCGGGAAATTTGGTTAGATAATTTATCGTCACCGGCGTGGTGGTCTGATTGAGACACATTTTGTTCAGCGTTGACGAAATGGCAATTCCGGGTCCACGGACTTGCAACTATATACATAGCGGCCCAAATTGCTACATCAACCCTCTAGAAAAGCCAAAATTCCCTTTGCCGGATCGCAGGGATTGTTCGGTGAGGAAAATACCAAGTTTTGTTGACCGCAGACTCCGCGGACGCACGAGACCCCCGGAAACATTTGAACAGGCTTGTGCACAATCCGCATCCGTCCAACAATATACCTGTTCTCTGTTACAGTTCCTGGTTGAGCGAGATGTTAGGGCACCAGTAATTGCACTTGCGATAGTGTTTTCTTTCGATTGTCGTTAATGATTTCGTATTTTATTCGTAAAGTGATTATTACTAAAATAATGGCGAAAAATAACACTACACCCAAACCACGCGTAATGCATTCTTTATCAATTTATGTGCTTACAACGACCGATGCTTAAGGCCGCTGTACATTTCATATTCATTTTGCAGAAATATAATAAGATTATGAGCACAACAAATATAATTAGACTCATCCATATATGAAAGGTTACTATACTACACACAAGTGTGGCCACTACCAGCGTCGATACGATTACCTGAGAACTGACTGGAAACTTTCCGGATAACCATAGAGATAATGTTTCGCAATAATGTAGGGATAGAACCACGCATTTTCCAAATGATAAGACGCTCTGACCAATTTCTTTTTACATTCGTCGCAGGTCGCAAAAAGGCCCGATATTCTATAATCTACCGTGTGACCCAGCTGGTGGTAGCAACCGCCCTTGTATCTGCCGGGGTGCAATTCTAAATCCATAGACGGAATTCGAAGAAAATAGTGTTGATAAACGTTATTGCTTTTTTTGAGCGTTCTAGCGCATATCTCTATCATGTCGATGTCCAGCGTCATCGATATTTTTACCAGGCCTCACGGTTGTGCTTTGTGATTCTGAAGGGTTCCCGTCATGTTCTTCCATGCCTTCCGCCGAAGTTTTGGCCAATGAGTTTCCAATTATTAGTCTTGATCCTCAGGATATAATATCTCTGTCACAACTGAATATCGGACAATCCGTAGTTTTTTGTAAAGAGGACGTTAAAGTAGTTTATTTCGTAGCATACGATAAAATACAAATGCCCGCACCCTCTTTACTGAATATTGATTTGGTTATTATCATTCTTATTATAGCCCACAAAATAAAGAATTTGCAAACTACAATTGTTTTAGAAAATGATTATTCGTTCACTAGGATATACGAGAGAACATCGACGCGCATGTTGAGATACCGAAACCTCAAAACAGCTTTGGCAGCCAACCAGATTGATATGAATACGTTGACTTTGGTTTAAATGTTGACGATATCACGGGTGGCCACCGCATCTGCTTTAGACAATACTTTGGCATTTCCAGCTCAGGTAGATTGTGAGAATCACTCGATGGCGTCAGCCACCTCCACCAACTCCCCGAAAAATTCCGATTGCGATGACCTTATTGCGTGGCTTGAAACCGCTACAAAATTTCGTGACAATGTACAAAGACTGTTGCGTGATAAATAAACGACACCAAGATGCAGTGGGAAAATTATGTAAGACAAGTTCCAACGTTCGCTGTTCCCGTAACGCCCGAGGCCTTCAAGTTGACCAATGGTCGATTCAGAGGTCAGATTAATAGATTGACTAGAAATAGTGAATATTTGGCAACCAGCATCAGAGATGGGGTTGAGTTGGGGGAAAGGGTTATATCTCTTTTATGCGCGCACTGGTGAAAATAAAACGCAAAACGCACCAGCGGTAGGCTATGCCCAATTAAACGAGTTATTGAGAGCAAGAAGTTCGGAACGGCAACTAGATCGTGCCATACTCAGATTTAACACATTTTCGGGACAATTTTCGGAATTTTCAGACACGCTAAGAAATACCAAAGTTCTTTTATATCCGGGCTCAACAATCCCACCAACATACCTAGAATTCGATCCTTTCAGCAGCTCGAGAGCTGGGTCGACTGTAAATCCCCGCTTTACTTCAGGCTGCCATTGACTCTGTCATAAAAAATAGCCCGGCGATTCGTCTTAATGAGAGACCCGCCTTGAATTTACCACGGATAAGGGCGGCACCATTCGAGTTGGAGAGACGAAGACGATCTGTGGATGGTGAAGTTGAACCCCCAAGCGGAAAGAGCACCGGACGTCAGAGAAGTAAACATGGAGAGAGAAGATTTGGGCATAGACGTTGCGCTATATACCAGGGTTGCAACATATCTTCTGGCACCTCTGCAAAATGCTGACATCAGACAACAGTTGGTTGAGAATTTCGTTGATACATTAAACAACACATCGGCTACTCGAGCGGAGCCTCTAATTTTTGGCTGGCAAGATTGCTCCTAGAGAACAAGCAGTGCGCTAAATCGTTACTTCTCGTGGAGTGCAGGTGGAAGAGCATACGAAATCCCCCTGCCAAACGAGGATGCTGTAAACGTAACATTATTTAACAGTATTTACAGAGGCTTCTAAGTGAGGTCGGTGGGGCACCTTTCGGCACAATACTTCGAAGGGCAGAAGCAGAAGAGTCTGGGTAGACATATTTATTATTAATAAGCTTTAAAATAACCGACTTAAATTCAATGAACAATTTAAATTCAATGAACAAATGGAACTTTTTCGTGAAATTTGAACAGTAAAGCAGCATCTTGTGTGCAAGCACTGTTTGGCGTTGTTGATAATCTGCCATTAACGTTTTTTATCACAAAGCACACCGCTTTTGGTATGTATTAATTTTTTTAATAAATGTAGGCCCACCACACACTGTAGTGCGTTTCAAACTAGTATGCAGCCGTATAAATTTGCAATGTTGGTCGCTGAATACATCAATTATTTTATCTCCACTTTTTACGATTCCGTACACCTCCCGCGCGTTAAAATAGGTTTCTATAATTGTCCTGGCCGATTGCGTTGAATTCACCGCTTTCAAGCCGTCGATGAGGCGCACAAGATGTGATTCTTTGTCGAGAGACATGTTTCCTTTCTCTGATTTGTTCGAAATGCAAAGCTTTTCTGTATGCGTTATACGGGAAACTCGGATCCTTATCCCTGATGTCGTATCTTGATGATTTGAGAGATTAGCTTGTACCTTCGGGGAGATTTGTCGAATTCGAAGATGTTAAAATTAAGTAGCGATAAGAACACATTGAATTCATCGTTTCTTGTCCACGGGAATATCTGTCGTCTTTCTTTTTTTATGTCGTCCAGCCACGAGTTGAAGAGCGAGAACGAAGGTTTTGGCAGGTCACCCTTTACTATCTCCATCTCGAACGGTGAGTTTAGTGGGTGTTTGGCAAAAAATGACAGCATATCAAAAAATGTAGAAAAATCATGATCCGGGAAATCGGCAGGTATTGCGAGGACATTATTTTTTCTTACGTACTCTGGATATATTGCAGCAAACAGCCACAAATTCAATGTATTTTCTTCTGGCGGGCGCCTCGGGGTGTAGGTCTTCGCCGGTGTTGGTAGTGTTGGGCGTTAATTTTCTTCGGACCCCATATGTCCATTAGCGTGCATTGGCGCTCATCCTTAGCGAGAATCGACCAATCCACCTCTGTTTTTCCGATCGACCTCAGAAATTTGTTGCCCTAACGAAATGGCCGCAGCCGGCAAAACCACCGCGTCGGTTGAGCGGTGAAGGATGAGCTGCTTTTAAAATTAAGTGCTTCTTGCTTGTCGAGCAAAGTGAAGACAACGCCGTCTGCGCCGCGCGGCCCCCAAAACATGAACACGGTACCGTTGCTTTTCCTCACCACCTCCTTGATGATGTGTGAAACTATAGGTTCCCAGCCGATATGCCGATGCGAGTTAGTTCACCCAATGCGCAGGTCGTTGTTAGATTAATCAATAAAACTCCCTGAACCGCCCAATTTTCGAGAGAATTATTATTCCGGTCAACTTGGAATTTAGATGATGCGACTTCTTCTAAAATTACACGCAGGCTCGCCGGTCGCTTGGCAGCGCGGCAGCTAAATGCCAGTCCATCAGCCACTCCCTCCCCGGGATACGGATCCTGCCCGACAATCACCACCTTTACATCTCGAGGTCTCCGACGAGCTCGAGTGGTCGCCAAATGTCTTCTGCACGTGGTACCCAATTGGATAACGAGGCAAGTTTGACGCATACGCCGTTCGCCAAACAGCGTGTATTGGAAGTTGGATCTATCCAATTGATTGGCGGATTTGGTATGTCACCGCCGTTGCCCTTGGATCTGGCTAGAATAAACTTTTTCATCGCGGAAATCACAATTTAATGCCTATGTTGGTCTAGAGTGGAAAAAACCCCAACTACCGAGTTTGCAAAGAGAGAAAATGACAATAGGCCTACCAATATAGCGGCAATGATGCATCCTATCCACACTCCCAGAACAAGGCAGGCACAAAAGACTCCCGCCATGATGAGCAAGGCTGTGGGGGCAGTTTTATAGAAAGTTAAACGTCTCGCGTGAACTTTCTCGAATTCGGCAATTCTTCGGGTGAATATAATTTCGTCTTGGCGATCGTTTCGTCGAAGGAGGGTGCCGTTTCGTTCGAAATTTCATCCCCCTTGTCGATTCTGGTGCCATCGGCATTCACATCTAGCGATGACAAATATTCGTATATATAAGGCAACGTCTCGATGGAAGTAACTGCCAATTCCTGCTGCCCGAGTATCAGGTTGGCCAAGGTGAAGAAAGGCAACTCCACCTCCACCGAACCTAATTGTTGTTTTATAGCGAATTCGGATTGCTCCACCAACTGAGGCAGCAATTCTTTGGGATACTTTGCTGTTGAACCCCAAGGGGTCCCAAAAACCCCAACACGAGATCAAAAATTGCAACGATGATCAATATCCCACCCCACCACACTGGCGGCACCCGCAACCAACTTTGCAGCGGCCGCAGCGAATTTTGCGGCAATATTTGTATAAAGTTTTCACAACCGTGTTCGAGATGACCGTCAGCATCGAGCTACGCAGTACGTTGGTGAAGAGTGTATTGGACATCCCGACGAGCACCGTGCCTATCTTGGGTAATATCGTGTCGGCGGAAAACTTCAACACCCGAACTAATATCGCCGCCACGGCATCGGGAAGCATGCTGAGTCCCAGGTCCGCCAAACCATCAACGGTTGTAAACTGATCTACAAGCCCGTTGATGATACCCATCAAAATCTCTTCCGCAGACTGCTGTGATGCACGCGGTTGCCGCAAGTTAGAAAATGTCGTGTAGAGTTCCTTTGCTTCGGATCGTTCGGGGGACGTCAATACTAACGTCGTTTCGTCCAAAGATAAGTCGGGATCGGGTAGAATAAATGACGTATTGATATCCTCACTCCATCCTTTTACCGTCCATACATTATCTATGCTGGGAACGGGTCCCAGGTCTGGTTGAATAAACGTGGAACCAGTAAACTAATTTTTGAATGCCAGCACGAACATATTTTATTATACTCTCACCGACCACAGCATTGGCTAAACGCATCCAGATGCTTGTTACACAATTTTTTTGCGCCGCGCTCCATTCGTCGAAAAACGAGTCACAGTATGATTTGTTATACTCGTAAGATAATCCGGACGTGGTCAAGGGATTTTCAGGACCTAGATTGAAGCCTACGGGTAAATCGTTCACTCGCGATTCGTATCGCTGTGAAGATCTATACAGCGGGTGTTCCATCCACGAAGTTATGGACGGAAGTATGATACATTTCCCGTTGCGGAATTTCGTATTCACCATTTGAGTTTTTGCTTCCCCATCGTTATATTCAACCTTTTTCGAGAGATTAAAACATGCAGGTTGACACTGAAGTTGGAAATTATCAGCATCCCCGATTCTGTAATACGAAGCTTCTTCCGTCACACCGCAAATACCGTCGGCTTTTGCAGAATTGCATGATATTTTATTACACGCAGTTTCGCCAATCTTAATTTTCACCTTTATGGCCCTTTGCGCAAAATTGTTCGGGTAGTAATAATCCGTAGTTCGGTCTGCTTGGCCAATTGCCACCTCTAGGTGCGACGCTAAATGTGGAGCTGCGGTGTGCAATTTTTTTCAGAACCAACAACGACAAACGTTGATTGGCGTAAATATTTGCATAATTTCTGTCCGCCGTTGTATACATTATATCGCAAACGATCAACTCGCGGTTGCTAGAAATTAAGAACACTTAACAATGGCGCTTTCGGAAATCTCCAAGGAAGTATACGCATCCCTTCTGGATATCAGATGCGGTAAAGCGAAAACTCTCAATGCAGAAAAATTTTGTACGGCAACAAGAATTGTGTGGTGAGATCCAAATGGCCGTGTAAAGAAGTCGAGGAATTTTGCAACATCATAACACCGTTATTTGATGTTACATTAACGAGGATTCCTTTCCTGTGTTGGTCACCTCTGGAAATTTTCTTGGTTTGCATTCGTAGAATGCGGGAAATTATTTGCATCAGATTCGCCTCTGGATGCTTTGGTGGAAATTGGATGCCCTCAAGAGATTGCCGAATCGGTCAACTTTGCTTTCCATTCCCTGCGCGCGGACCCGTTTGCGGAAATTTTACAAGCTGGCCAAAAAACCTGTCTCTACCATGGTCTCCCAATACTCTGGTATTGTTGGAGAAAAGACGTTTGGATATTGAGAAAGGTCAAATTAAAAATGAAATAGGAGAACGATTAGATCATTATTTTCCCATCGAACAACTCAGAGCGTTGATAGGATTCTTTGGCCGCGATGTGGTAAATCTCGACGATATTCCAAAATTCAACAACATTTTCGAAAACAGATTGCTACGCAGCGGTACAGTTCCTCAACTTGATGGCACCGCATGCACCGGAAAATCCACTGTGCTATCCCACGTCTCCGAGACGCTACGAAATTGGAATCCGGCTTGCGGAAACATCGTCAAGACCACGCACATAGGCTCCTTTAAATCCAAAGATGTTAGTCAGACCATGTCACTGCAGTACCAATTAGTTTCGGCGTTGACGCAAGAAAATCCAGAGTCCGGAAACGTGATGGATAGAAGCCTAGTGACGAATCTCGTATGGAGAATGATAATGAAATTATTCGCCGATCCATCCAAAGACCTCCAAGAAGCGGCACTCACCCAGATCCTGGAATTGTGTCCTCGTCTAATTGAATTACTCAGCCGGTGCCCAGTACATATTCTACTAGCTAGAGATGTGCGTCAAAACATCCAAATGATGCTTCGGCGAAACGAGGGGAGAGACGCCCAACGTGCGAGAGAGTGGTGTTACTGTCGGGCTCAAAATATAATTTACGGAACCATAGCGTCTCTGTGCGGATGGCCGATATATCTCGCGCCGCTCACCACACAAGACTTCCAGGAGTTGTGTGGAAAGATGATTTCTGTGGCTGCGACGAATGCCTGCTACGGGCAAGTCCCCCCGCGCCTTTGCGGATTACAAAAGTTTGTTCCACCACACGTCACAGACGACCTCTCGCTTTTGGCCCGAGCCAATTATTTGGGATGCTAAAGTAATTTTTTTTTGGCAATACGAAAAAGGGATGTATCCGCACCTGTAAATATTAGCCATAAAAATGTGTGAAGAGTTCGGCCAAATTCGAAATCTTCTCTTCTTTTACAATGGCATTTTGGCGGCGGACTGCTTATATTTGCTGCGCTCTCCGGCAGGCTGTGGCTCACGGTTTTGATTCTGGTTGTTTTCGTATTGATCGGTGTAATTAACACGATAGATTGGAAATCTTTAACGAATTATCGGCACGGCTTTCATGTACGTTCAGGTTATCCGGTCAGAACTTCACTGTTGACAACACCATCGGAGAGAGAGGATGAGCTAAATGATGATGATCTAAACGACCCCGACTTCATAAATGACGACAGTGATTCATCGGTTAGTGGCGAATCGACGGCTAGCCGAGTATCTGTAACCTCAGCTAATTCAAAGAATAAGAGTCCGAGTATTTCTAAAGAGAATCAAGGCTCTTCGACCAAAACGCGCAATCCGACAGGAAAATGAGCGCGGTTGTTTGAGTAGGAAGAGAGTAATACTACTGACGATGGCAAAAATAGGCAATTTCTTGTCCGATGGAAAAAAAATGAAAGTACGACGCATTCTTCAGAAGCACTTGCGCCGAGGGTACATAGGATAGAAGAACTGAAAACGGTTGCTGAGATAGTGATGGACAAACTAAACGTACCGTGGATACTGACGGGAACAATTATTTCTCTTGTGACAACATCCTCTCAAAGCGCATTCGAATTATCGAAATGTCGTTGCCATTAGCTTATACCGATGAATAGCACGTTGTCTGATTTCGTTTACCGATGAATAGCACGTTGTCTGATTTCGTTTCGGAGTGCGCTCCGACCATTTACACGACCATCGTACTTTCGCTCATCGCCGTATTAGAGGCCTTGGCGATGTTTAGAACTTACATAAAAAAAATTGTAGGCCGGCGGTCGGCTTCAATCTCCGAAATATGATTATTTTTTTCTACTCGGGTACGAACGCAAATTCATGAATTTGCGATTCTATATCATGTACGAACGCAAATTCATGAATTTGCAATCTGGTAACGTGCACGAACGCAAATTCATGAATTTACGATTGTGCACGATGTACGAACGCAAATTCATGAATTTGCGATCAGGTAACGTGCACGAACGCAAATTCATGAATTTACGATTGTGCACGATGTACGAACGCAAATTCATGAATTTGCGATCAGGTAACGTGCACGAACGCAAATTCATGAATTTGCGATCTGGTAACGTGCACGAACGCAAATTCATGAATTTGCGATTGTGCACGATGTACGAACGCAAATTCATGAATTTGCGATTCTACATGATGTACGAACGCAAATTCATGAATTTGCAATCAGGTAAGATGGTCGCATACTTACATAAAAAATAGCCGACGGTCGGTTTCAATCTATTATTTTTTTTCTTTCCCCAAAGATTTTACCCACGAGACAATGTTAATCTCCCTATATTGTAAATAAAATACAACGAGGAGCAATAGAACCAAGAATATTCCGAATATGCGCGTAATTAATGAAATTCGCATTACCACAAATAGTACAATCAATATAACTGCGGGGATGACAAACATCGTGGGATAAACGCAATTTGTAATAGAAATACCGGCAAATAATCCAGCCTTCTTAACTTGGGTCGGGGGATTGCGCCTGGTGTCCGTGGAGGTGTCGCCGCTACCGGCCCCCCCGCCAGCATCCCCACCGTCTGTTACCAGTTGAGCTCGCGATTGTTCCCTCGCTCGTAATGCGTTCAGCAACTGTACATATTCGTCGGTAGCGCCATCCGCAGTTGTTGTTGTTGCTGTTGTTGCTGCTGCTGTTGTGGTTGGTGGTGATGCTGTTACTGCTGCTGAT
>NW_026962560.1:0-39000 GCF_032445375.1 Bacillus rossius redtenbacheri | reverse complement strand
GCAAAGGGCAATTTGCGATTTGCAAACAGCAAACTTCAAACAACGACTTAAACTGCGAACTACAAACTGCCAATTGCAAAATGAAAACTGTGAACTGCAAACAGCGAACCGCAAACCACTAACCTCAAAGATTTGCGAATTGCGAACAGCGAAATGCAAAAGGCGAACTGCAAACTGCAAATGCAAACCGCAAACTGAAAACCGTATGCGGAAGTTTGGGATCTGCGAACTGCGAACTGTTAACCTCAAACTGCGAACTGAGAAATGGGAACTTCAAACTGCGAACAGCAAACGGCAATCCGCAAACCAAAAATCAAAAACCATTTTCCGCAAACTACGACCTGCAAACAGCAAACCGCCTAATGCCAACTACAAACCGCAAAACGCAAACCGAAAACTGGTAATTTCAAACTGCGAACTGCAAACTGTGAACTCTAAACGACTGCAATGTGCAAATTGCAAACTGTAAAATTCAAACTACAAACTGCATATTGCGAACTGTAAACTGATTAAAGCAAACTGCCAACTGCAAACCACAAAACTAAAACCGCAATCCGCAAACTGCATACCGAAAAACGCTAAGGCGATAGATGACGTCGAACAGCGAACTGTAAACGGCGAACTGCAAAACTACAAACTGCAAACTGCAAATGCGAACAGCAATCCGCAAAGCACAAAATTTAAACAGCAAACTACAAACTGCAAATCCCAACTGCGAACTACAAACTGCATAAAGCGAACCTACGAACTCTGAACAGTAAACTACGAATTGCAAACTGAGAACTGCGAACAGAAAACTGTGAACTGCAAACTGAGAACAACGCACTGCTAACTGCAAACTTTGAACTGCGAACTAACAATTGCGAACTGCAAACTGCATTCTCAGAACTGCGATGTGCGAAAAGCGAAATGCGAACATCAAACTGCTAACTGCAACCTGCGAACTGTAAACGGCTAACTACGAACTGCTTGGTGCTAATTGCGAACTGCAAACTGCGATTCGTAAACCGCAAACCGACATCCGCAAACCACAAACTTCAAACAGCAAACTGCTAACTGTGAACTGCAAACTGTGAACTCTAAACTGCGACCTACATACTACTGCAAACTGCAATTGCGAACAGCAAACCGCAAACGCAAAGCACAAAATTCAAACAGCAAATTGCTAACTGCAAATTGAAAACTGTAAACTGCAAACTAAGAACTACTATCTGCGAACTGCGAACTGCAAATATCAAAATGAAAACTACAACTGCAACACGTAAACCACATACCGCAAACTCGAACAAAAAACTGAAAACTGCAAACGGAAACCGCAAAATGGAAACCGCAATTAACAATTTGCAAACTGCGATATACGAACTTGCGAAAAACGAACTGAAAAATGAGAAATGCGAAATGCGAACTGCAAACTGCAAAAAGCGAACTGCAAACCGCAAACCGCAGACCGCAAACCACAAACCGTAAACTACACAGTAATAACTGCAAACTGCATACTGACAACTGCAACTGCAAATTGCGATCTGCAAACTGCAAACATTAAACTCCTAACTGCTAACTGCAAACTGCAACTAAAATGTGCGAATGGAAAACTGCGAAATTCAAATCTACTAACAGCCAAAAC
Source organism: Bacillus rossius redtenbacheri (assembly GCF_032445375.1). Lineage (NCBI taxonomy): Eukaryota > Metazoa > Arthropoda > Insecta > Phasmatodea > Bacillidae > Bacillus > Bacillus rossius. The sequence goes on along the minus strand of NW_026962560.1, from coordinate 37,376 downwards.
AAACTCCGAACTGCACACTGCAAACTGCGAACTGCAACCTGCAAACTACAAACTTTTGACGCTTACATGAGAACTGCAAACTGCGAACTGCAAAATGCAAAGTGCAAACTGCGAACTGCGAACAGCGAACTACAAGCTGCATACCGCAAAAAGTAAAACTGCAAATTGCAAACTACAAAAACGCCAAATGCGTATTTGCGCACTGCGAATTGCAAGCTGCGAACTGAAAAACTGCTAACTTCATACTACGAACTGCAAATGCGAACTGAAAACGGCAATCAGCGAACCACAAACCATAAACCACAAACCGAAAACCGAAATCCGCAAACGACAATTTGCGATTTGCGAACTGGGAACTTCAAACTGCAACTGAAACTGCGAACCGCAAAACGCAATTCGCATACCATATACATTCTAACGCAAACTGCGATATGCGAACTAATTAATTGCCTATTTGCCTGACTTTTTCCTTAATTTCCTGCCTGCCTAATTGCTTGCCTAATTGCCTGCTTAATTAACTGCCTAATTGCCTGCCTAATTAACTGCCTAATTGCCTGCCTAAGTAACTGCCTAATTTCCTGCCTAATTAACTGCCTAATTGCCTGACTAATTTCCTGCTAAATAAACTGCCTAATTGCTTGCTTAATTGCTTGTCTAATTGCCAGCCTAATTGCCTGCCTAATTCTCTGCCTTACTGCCTGCCAAATTGCCTGCCTGCCTAAATGCCTGCATAATTGCCTGCCTAATTTCCTGCTCAATTGCCTACCTAATTACCTGCCTAACTGCCTGCCTATTTGCCTGCCTGATTGCCTGCCTAATTGCCTGCCACTTATCTGCCTAATTGCCTGCCAATTATCTGCCTAATTCCTGCCTAATTGCCTACCTGCCTAATTGCCTGCCTGCCTAATTGCCTGCCTAATTGCCTGTTTAATTAACTGCCTAATTGCAAAGCCTAATAAACTGCCTAATTAACTGCCTTATAGCCTTCCTAATTGCCTGCCTGCCTAAGTAAATTCCTGCCTAATTGCTTTCCTTATTGCTTGCCTAATTAGCTGCCTAATTGACTCCTTAATTGCCTGCCTAATTGCCTGCCTAATTAACTGCCTAATTAACTGCCTAATAAACTGTCTAATTGCCTGCCTAATTAACTGCATAATTTCCTGCCTATATAACTGCCTAATTTCCTGCATTATTGCCAACCTAGTTGCTTGCCTAATTAACTACCTTTTTGCCTGCCTAATTGCCTGCTCTATTGCCTGCCTAATAAACTGCCTACTTGCCACCTAATTAACTGCCTAATTAACTGTCTAATTGCCTGCCTAATTAACTGCCAAATTTCCTGCCTAATTAACTGCCTAATTTCCTGCCTTATTGCCAGCCTAATAGCCTGCGTAATAATTTTGTCTAATTGCCAGCCTAATTAACTGCCTAATTTCCTGCCTAATTAGCTGCCTAATTTCCTGCCTTATTGCCTGCCTATTTGCCTGCCTAATTAACTGCCTAATTGCCTGCCTAATTGCCTGCCAAATTGCCTGCCTTATTAACTGCCTAATTGCCTGCCTAATTCTCTGCCTTACTGCCTGCCTAATTGCCTGCTTGCCTAAATGCCTGAATATTTGCCTGCCTAATTTCCTGCTCAATTGCCTGCCTAATTACTTGCCTAATTGCCTGCCTAATTAACTGCCTAATTACCTGCCTACTTGCCTGCCTAATTAACTGCCTAATTGCCTGCCTAATTAACAGCCTAAATGCCTGCCTAAAAGCCTGCCTAATTGCCTGCCTATTTAACTATCTAATTGCCTGCCAATTTGCTGCCTAATTGCTTGCCTAATTGCCTGCCTAATCAACTGCCTAATTGCCTGCCTAATTGCCTGCTTAATTGCATGCCTAATTGCCTGCCTAATTACCTGCCAAATTGCTTGCCTGCCTAATTAACTGCTCAATTGTCTGCCTTATTACCTGCCTGCCTAATTGCCTGCCTGCTTAATGGCCTGCCAGCCTAATTGCCTGCCTGCCTAATTTCCTGCCAACATTCCTGCGTAATTGCCTGCCTAATTTACTGCCTTATTGCCTGCCTCATCGCCTGCCTAATTGTCTGCCTAATTGCTTGCCTAATCACCTACCTAATTGCGTGCCTAATTAACTGCCTACTTGCCTGCCTGATTAACTGCCTAATTGCCTGTCTAATTAACTGCCTAATAGCCTTCCTAATTGCCTGACTAATTACCTGCCAAATTGCCTGCTTGCCTAATGAATTGCTTAATTGCCTGCCTAATTGCCTGCCTGCCTAATTACCCGCTTAATAGCCTGCCTAATTAGGGGCCTAATTGCCTGCCTAATTGCCAGCCTGCTTAATTACCTGCTTAATAGACTGCCTAATTAGGGGCCTAATTAACTGCCTTATTGCCTGCGTAATTACCTGCATAATTGCTTGCCTAATTGCTTGCCTGCCTAATTGCCTGCCTAATTAACTGCCTAATTGCCTGCCTAATTAACTGCCTAATTAACTGCCTAATTGCCTGCCTGATTGCCTACTTAATTGCCTGCCTAATTAACTGCCTAAGTGCCTGCCTAATTATTTGTCTAATCAACTGCCTAATTGCCTGCCTATTTAACTGCCTAATTAACAGCCTAATTGCCTGCCTATTTAACTGCCTAATTAACTGCCTAATTGCCTGCCTAATTATCTGCCTAATTGCCTACCTTATTGTCTGCCTAATTGCTTGCCTAATTGTCTGCCGAATTACCTGCCTATTTGCCTGCCTAATTGCCTGCCTAATTATCTGCCTATTTGCCTACCTCATTAACTGCCTTACTGCCTGCCTAATTGCCTGCCTGCCTAAATGCCTGAATATTTGCCTGCCTAATTTCCTGCTCAATTGCCTGCCTAATTACTTGCCTAATTGCCTGCCTAATTAACTGCCTAATTACCTGCCTACTTGCCTGCCTAATTAACTGCCTAATTGCCTGCCTAATTAACTGCCTAAATGCCTGCCTAAAAGCCTGCCTAATTGCCTGCCTATTTAACTATCTAATTGCCTGCCTAATTGCTGCCTAATTGCTTGCCTAATTGCCTGCCTAATCAACTGCCTAATTTCCTGCCTAATTGCCTGCTTAATTGCATGCCTAATTGCCTGCCTAATTAACAGCCAAATTTCTTGCCTGCCTAATTAACTGCTTAATTGTCTGCCTTATTACCTGCCTGCCTAATTGCCTGCCTGCTTAATGGCCTGCCAGCCTAATTGCCTGCCTAATTTCCTGCGAACATTCCTGCGTAATTGCCTGCCTAATTTACTGCCTAATTGCCTGCCTCATTGCCTGCCTAATTGTCTGCCTAATTGCTTGCCTAATCACCTACCTAATTGTGTTCCTAATTACCTGCCTACTTGCCTGACTAATTAACTGCCTAATTGCCTATCTAATTAACTGCCTAATTGCCTATCTAATTAACTGCCTAATAGCCTTCCTAATTGCCTGACTAATTACCTGCCAAATTGCCTGCTTGCCTAATGAATTGCTTAATTGCCTGCCTGCCTAATTACCTGCAAAATAGCCTGCCTAATTAAGGGCCTAATTAACTGCCTAATTGCATGCCTAATTAACTGCCTAATTGCCTGGCTAATTAACTGCCTAATTGCCTGCCTGATTGCCTACTTAATTGCCTAATTGCCGGCCTAATTATCTACCTAAATGTGTACCTAATTGCTTGCCTAATTAACTGCCTAATTGCTTGCCTGTCCAATTGCCTGCCTAATTATCTGTTAAATTGCCATCCTAATTAACTACCTAAATACCTGCATTATTGCCTGCCTATTTACTTGCCTAATTAACTACCTTATTGCCTGCCTAATTGCCTGCTCTATTGCCTGCCTAACTAACTGCCTAATTGCCTGCCTAATTAACTGTCTAATTGCCTGCCTAATTAACTGCCTAATTTCCTGCCTAATTAACTGCCTAATTTCCTGCCTTATTGCCTGCCTAATTAACTGCCTAATTGCCTGCCTAATTTACAGCCTAATTGCCTGTCTATTTAACTGCCTAATTAATTGCCTAATTGCCTGCCTAATTATCTGCCTAATTGACTGCCTAATTGCCTGCCTAATTAACTGCATAATTAACTGCCTTACTGCCTGCCTAATTGCTTGCCTGCCTAATTCCCTACCTAATTGCCTGCCTTCCTGTCTAATTAACTGCCTAATTGCCTGCCTAATTGCTTGCCTAATTGTCTGCCGAATTACCTGCCTAATTGCCTGCCTATTTGCCTGCCTAACTAACTGCCTAATTGCCTGCCTAATTATCTGCCTAATTGCCTACCTAATTAACTGCCTTACTGCCTGCCTAATTGCATGCCTGCCTAATTACCTAACTAATTGCCTACCTAATTGCCTGCCATCCTGCCTAATTGCCTGCATTATTGCCTGCGTAATTGCCTGCCTAAATGCCTGCCTAATTAACTGCCTAATTGCTGCCTAATATTTGCCTAATTGCCTGCCTAATTAACTGCCTTACTGCCTATCTAATTGCTTGCCATCCTAATTGCTTACCTATTTGCTTGCCTTCCTGCCTATTTGCCTGCCTAATTGACTTTATAATTGCCTGCCTTAATAACTGCCTAATTACCTGCTTATTAACTGCTTAATTGCCCGCCTTATTGCCAGCCTAATTGCCTGCCTAATCGCCTTCCTAATTACCTGCCAAATGCCTGCCAAATTACGTGCCAATTTGCCTGCTTACCCAATTAACTGCTTAAATGCATGCCTAATTGCCTGCCTGCCTAATTGCTTGCCTGCCTAATTGCCTACCTAATTGCCTGCCTATTTGAATTCATAATTGCCTGCCTTATTAACTGCCTAATTGCCTGCTTAATTAACTGCCTTATTGCCTGCTTAATTAACTGCCTAATTGCCTGCCTTATTGCCTACCTCATTAACTGCTTATTGCCTGCCTTATTAACTGCTTTATTAACTCCCTAAGTGCCTGCCTTATAGCCTGACTAATTGCCTGTCGAATTACCTGCCAAATTGCCTGCCTAATTAACTTCTTAATATATTGCCTTATTGCCTGCATAATTGCCTGCTCAATTAACTGCCTATTACCAGCCGAATTGCCTGCCTAATTGCCTGACTAATTAACTTCCTTTTAGCCTGCTTAATTGCCTGCTTAATTGCCTGCCTAATTGCCTGCCTAAATAATTGCCTAATTGCCTGCCTTATTATCTGCCTAATTGCCTGCATAATTAATTACCTAAATACCTACATTATTGCCTGCCTAATTGCTTGCCTAATTAACTACTTTATTGCCTGCCTAATTGCCTGCTCTATTGCCTGCCTAATTAACTGCCTAATTGCCACCTAATTAACTGCCTAATTAACTGTCTAATTGCCTGCCTAATTAACTGCCTAATTACCTGCCTAATTAACTACCTAAAACCTGCATTATTGCCTGCCTAGTTGTTTGCCTAATTAACTACCTTATTGCCTGCCTAATTGCCTGCTCTATTGCCTGCTTAATAAACTGCCTAATTGCCACCTAATTAACTGCCTAATTAAGTGCCTAATTGCCTGCCTATTTAACTGCCTTATTTTCTGCCTTATTAACTGCCTAATTTCCTGCCTTATTGCCTGCCTAATTACCTGCCTAATTAACTGCCTAATTGCCTGCCTAGTTAACTGTTTAATTGCCTGCCTAATTAACAGCCTAATTGCCTGCCTATTTAACTGTCTAATTAACTGCCTTATTGGCAGCCTAATTATCTGCCTTATTGCCTGCCTAATTGCTTGCCTAATTTTCTGCCGAACTACCTGCCTAATTGCCTGCCTAATTGCCTGCCTAATTAACTGCCTAATTGCCTGCCTAATTGCCTGCCTAATTGCCTGCCTAATTGCCTGCCTAATTAACTGCATAAATGCCTGCCTAATGATCTGCCTAATTGCCTGCCTTATTGTCTGCCTAATTGCTTGCCTAATTGTCTGCCGAATTACCTGCCTATCTGCCTGCTTAATTGCCTGCCTAATTATCTGCCTATTTGCCTACCTAATTAACTGCTTAATTGCCTGCCTAATAGCTTGTCTACCTAATTGCCTAAAATACATACCACAACCCACAATCCACATACAACAAGCTTTGTACACCAAACTACGAATTGCAAACTGCAAAATTTAAATTACAAAAAGAAAACTGGAAATTGCAATTCGCAATCCGCAAATCGCAAACGGCAATTCGCAAACTGCGAACTGCGAACATCACACTGCTAACTAACTGCAAACCGAAATCGTAAACCACAAACTTCAAACAGCAAACTGCGAACGGCAAACTTCGAACTGCCAACTGCAAACTGCGATATTTAAACTGCGAACTGAAACCAGCGAACTGTGAACCGCGATTTTAAAACTGCGAACTGCGAACTACAAACGGCTAACTGCAAACTGCGAACTGAAACCAGCAAACTGTGAACCGCGATATTAAAACTGCGAACTGCGAACTGCGAACTACAAACGGCTAACTGCAAACAAAAACCTGCAAACAGCGAACTACAAAATGCTGACAATTACCGGCGAACTGCCAAATACAAATTGCTACCTGCAAACCGCAAACTACAAACCGTACTACAAAGTAATAACTGCAAACTGCAAACTGACAACTGCAACTGCAAACTGCGAACTGCAATCTACGAAATGCATACCTACTAACTGCGAACAGCAAACTCCGAACTGCACACTGCAAACTGCGAACTACAAACTTATGACTGTAACATGTGAACTGCAAACTGCGAACGGCAAACTGTGAAGTGCAAACTGCGAACTGCGAACAGCGAATAACGAGCTGCAATTCCCAAACTGTAAAACTTCAAACTGCAAACCACCAAATGCTTATTTGAGAACTGCGAACTGCATACTGCGAAATGAAAAACTGCAAACTGCAAATGCGAACTGCAAACGGCAATCTGCAAACCACAAACCTAAAACCGCAAACCGAACACCGTAATCCGCAAAGGGCAATTTGCGATTTGCAAACAGCAAACTTCAAACAACGACTTAAACTGCGAACTACAAACTGCCAATTGCAAAATGAAAACTGTGAACTGCAAACAGCGAACCGCAAACCACTAACCTCAAAGATTTGCGAATTGCGAACAGCGAAATGCAAAAGGCGAACTGCAAACTGCAAATGCAAACCGCAAACTGAAAACCGTATGCGGAAGTTTGGGATCTGCGAACTGCGAACTGTTAACCTCAAACTGCGAACTGAGAAATGGGAACTTCAAACTGCGAACAGCAAACGGCAATCCGCAAACCAAAAATCAAAAACCATTTTCCGCAAACTACGACCTGCAAACTGCAAACCGCCTAATGCCAACTACAAACCGCAAAACGCAAACCGAAAACTGAAAACTGGTAATTTCAAACTGCGAACTGCAAACTGTGAACTCTAAACGACTGCAATGTGCAAATTGCAAACTGTAAAATTCAAACTACAAACTGCATATTGCGAACTGTAAACTGATTAAAGCAAACTGCCAACTGCAAACCACAAAACTAAAACCGCAATCCGCAAACTGCATACCGAAAAACGCTAAGGCGATAGATGACGTCGAACAGCGAACTGTAAACGGCGAACTGCAAAACTACAAACTGCAAACTGCAAATGCGAACAGCAATCCGCAAAGCACAAAATTTAAACAGCAAACTACAAACTGCAAATCCCAACTGCGAACTACAAACTGCATAAAGCGAACCTACGAACTCTGAACAGTAAACTACGAATTGCAAACTGAGAACTGCGAACAGAAAACTGTGAACTGCAAACTGAGAACAACGCACTGCTAACTGCAAACTTTGAACTGCGAACTAACAATTGCGAACTGCAAACTGCATTCTCAGAACTGCGATGTGCGAAAAGCGAAATGCGAACATCAAACTGCTAACTGCAACCTGCGAACTGTAAACGGCTAACTACGAACTGCTTGGTGCTAATTGCGAACTGCAAACTGCGATTCGTAAACCGCAAACCGACATCCGCAAACCACAAACTTCAAACAGCAAACTGCTAACTGTGAACTGCAAACTGTGAACTCTAAACTGCGACCTACAAACTACTGCAAACTGCAATTGCGAACAGCAAACCGCAAACGCAAAGCACAAAATTCAAACAGCAAATTGCTAACTGCAAATTGAAAACTGTAAACTGCAAACTAAGAACTACTATCTGCGAACTGCGAACTGCAAATATCAAAATGAAAACTACAACTGCAACACGTAAACCACATACCGCAAACTCGAACAAAAAACTGAAAACTGCAAACGGAAACCGCAAAATGGAAACCGCAATTAACAATTTGCAAACTGCGATATACGAACTTGCGAAAAACGAACTGAAAAATGAGAAATGCGAAATGCGAACTGCAAACTGCAAAAAGCGAACTGCAAACCGCAAACCGCAGACCGCAAACCACAAACCGTAAACTACACAGTAATAACTGCAAACTGCATACTGACAACTGCAACTGCAAATTGCGATCTGCAAACTGCAAACATTAAACTCCTAACTGCTAACTGCAAACTGCAACTAAAATGTGCGAATGGAAAACTGCGAAATTCAAATCTACTAACAGCCAAAACAAACTCCGAACTGCACACTGCAAACTGCGAACTGCAACCTGCAAACTACAAACTTTTGACGCTTACATGAGAACTGCAAACTGCGAACTGCAAAATGCAAAGTGCAAACTGCGAACTGCGAACAGCGAACTACAAGCTGCATACCGCAAAAAGTAAAACTGCAAATTGCAAACTACAAAAACGCCAAATGCGTATTTGCGCACTGCGAATTGCAAGCTGCGAACTGAAAAACTGCTAACTTCATACTACGAACTGCAAATGCGAACTGAAAACGGCAATCAGCGAACCACAAACCATAAACCACAAACCGAAAACCGAAATCCGCAAACGACAATTTGCGATTTGCGAACTGGGAACTTCAAACTGCAACTGAAACTGCGAACCGCAAAACGCAATTCGCATACCATATACATTCTAACGCAAACTGCGATATGCGAACTAATTAATTGCCTATTTGCCTGACTTTTTCCTTAATTTCCTGCCTGCCTAATTGCTTGCCTAATTGCCTGCTTAATTAACTGCCTAATTGCCTGCCTAATTAACTGCCTAATTGCCTGCCTAATTAACTGCCTAATTTCCTGCCTAATTAACTGCCTAATTGCCTGACTAATTTCCTGCTAAATAAACTGCCTAATTGCTTGCTTAATTGCTTGTCTAATTGCCAGCCTAATTGCCTGCCTAATTCTCTGCCTTACTGCCTGCCAAATTGCCTGCCTGCCTAAATGCCTGCATAATTGCCTGCCTAATTTCCTGCTCAATTGCCTACCTAATTACCTGCCTAACTGCCTGCCTATTTGCCTGCCTGATTGCCTGCCTAATTGCCTGCCACTTATCTGCCTAATTGCCTGCCACTTATCTGCCTAATTCCTGCCTAATTGCCTACCTGCCTAATTGCCTGCCTGCCTAATTGCCTGCCTAATTGCCTGTTTAATTAACTGCCTAATTGCAAAGCCTAATAAACTGCCTAATTAACTGCCTTATAGCCTTCCTAATTGCCTGCCTGCCTAAGTAAATTCCTGCCTAATTGCTTTCCTTATTGCTTGCCTAATTAGCTGCCTAATTGACTCCTTAATTGCCTGCCTAATTGCCTGCCTAATTAACTGCCTAATTAACTGCCTAATAAACTGTCTAATTGCCTGCCTAATTAACTGCATAATTTCCTGCCTAATTAACTGCCTAATTTCCTGCATTATTGCCTGCCTAGTTGCTTGCCTAATTAACTACCTTATTGCCTGCCTAATTGCCTGCTCTATTGCCTGCCTAATAAACTGCCTACTTGCCACCTAATTAACTGCCTAATTAACTGTCTAATTGCCTGCCTAATTAACTGCCAAATTTCCTGCCTAATTAACTGCCTAATTTCCTGCCTTATTGCCAGCCTAATAGCCTGCGTAATAATTTTGTCTAATTGCCAGCCTAATTAACTGCCTAATTTCCTGCCTAATTAGATGCCTAATTTCCTGCCTTATTGCCTGCCTATTTGCCTGCCTAATTAACTGCCTAATTGCCTGCCAAATTGCCTGCCTTATTAACTGCCTAATTGCCTGCCTAATTCTCTGCCTTACTGCCTGCCTAATTGCCTGCTTGCCTAAATGCCTGAATATTTGCCTGCCTAATTTCCTGCTCAATTGCCTGCCTAATTACTTGCCTAATTGCCTGCCTAATTAACTGCCTAATTACCTGCCTACTTGCCTGCCTAATTAACTGCCTAATTGCCTGCCTAATTAACAGCCTAAATGCCTGCCTAAAAGCCTGCCTAATTGCCTGCCTATTTAACTATCTAATTGCCTGCCAATTTGCTGCCTAATTGCTTGCCTAATTGCCTGCCTAATCAACTGCCTAATTGCCTGCCTAATTGCCTGCTTAATTGCATGCCTAATTGCCTGCCTAATTACCTGCCAAATTGCTTGCCTGCCTAATTAACTGCTCAATTGTCTGCCTTATTACCTGCCTGCCTAATTGCCTGCCTGCTTAATGGCCTGCCAGCCTAATTGCCTGCCTGCCTAATTTCCTGCCAACATTCCTGCGTAATTGCCTGCCTAATTTACTGCCTTATTTCCTGCCTCATCGCCTGCCTAATTGTCTGCCTAATTGCTTGCCTAATCACCTACCTAATTGCGTGCCTAATTAACTGCCTACTTGCCTGCCTGATTAACTGCCTAATTGCCTGTCTAATTAACTGCCTAATAGCCTTCCTAATTGCCTGACTAATTACCTGCCAAATTGCCTGCTTGCCTAATGAATTGCTTAATTGCCTGCCTAATTGCCTGCCTGCCTAATTACCCGCTTAATAGCCTGCCTAATTAGGGGCCTAATTGCCTGCCTAATTGCCAGCCTGCTTAATTACCTGCTTAATAGACTGCCTAATTAGGGGCCTAATTAACTGCCTTATTGCCTGCGTAATTACCTGCATAATTGCTTGCCTAATTGCTTGCCTGCCTAATTGCCTGCCTAATTAACTGCCTAATTGCCTGCCTAATTAACTGCCTAATTAACTGCCTAATTGCCTGCCTGATTGCCTACTTAATTGCCTGCCTAATTAACTGCCTAAGTGCCTGCCTAATTATTTGTCTAATCAACTGCCTAATTGCCTGCCTATTTAACTGCCTAATTAACAGCCTAATTGCCTGCCTATTTAACTGCCTAATTAACTGCCTAATTGCCTGCCTAATTATCTGCCTAATTGCCTACCTTATTGTCTGCCTAATTGCTTGCCTAATTGTCTGCCGAATTACCTGCCTATTTGCCTGCCTAATTGCCTGCCTAATTATCTGCCTATTTGCCTACCTCATTAACTGCCTTACTGCCTGCCTAATTGCCTGCCTGCCTAAATGCCTGAATATTTGCCTGCCTAATTTCCTGCTCAATTGCCTGCCTAATTACTTGCCTAATTGCCTGCCTAATTAACTGCCTAATTACCTGCCTACTTGCCTGCCTAATTAACTGCCTAATTGCCTGCCTAATTAACTGCCTAAATGCCTGCCTAAAAGCCTGCCTAATTGCCTGCCTATTTAACTATCTAATTGCCTGCCTAATTGCTGCCTAATTGCTTGCCTAATTGCCTGCCTAATCAACTGCCTAATTTCCTGCCTAATTGCCTGCTTAATTGCATGCCTAATTGCCTGCCTAATTAACAGCCAAATTTCTTGCCTGCCTAATTAACTGCTTAATTGTCTGCCTTATTACCTGCCTGCCTAATTGCCTGCCTGCTTAATGGCCTGCCAGCCTAATTGCCTGCCTAATTTCCTGCGAACATTCCTGCGTAATTGCCTGCCTAATTTACTGCCTAATTGCCTGCCTCATTGCCTGCCTAATTGTCTGCCTAATTGCTTGCCTAATCACCTACCTAATTGTGTTCCTAATTACCTGCCTACTTGCCTGACTAATTAACTGCCTAATTGCCTATCTAATTAACTGCCTAATTGCCTATCTAATTAACTGCCTAATAGCCTTCCTAATTGCCTGACTAATTACCTGCCAAATTGCCTGCTTGCCTAATGAATTGCTTAATTGCCTGCCTGCCTAATTACCTGCAAAATAGCCTGCCTAATTAAGGGCCTAATTAACTGCCTAATTGCATGCCTAATTAACTGCCTAATTGCCTGGCTAATTAACTGCCTAATTGCCTGCCTGATTGCCTACTTAATTGCCTAATTGCCGGCCTAATTATCTACCTAAATGTGTACCTAATTGCTTGCCTAATTAACTGCCTAATTGCTTGCCTGTCCAATTGCCTGCCTAATTATCTGTTAAATTGCCTGCCTAATTAACTACCTAAATACCTGCATTATTGCCTGCCTATTTACTTGACTAATTAACTACCTTATTGCCTGCCTAATTGCCTGCTCTATTGCCTGCCTAACTAACTGCCTAATTGCCTGCCTAATTAACTGTCTAATTGCCTGCCTAATTAACTGCCTAATTTCCTGCCTAATTAACTGCCTAATTTCCTGCCTTATTGCCTGCCTAATTAACTGCCTAATTGCCTGCCTAATTTACAGCCTAATTGCCTGTCTATTTAACTGCCTAATTAATTGCCTAATTGCCTGCCTAATTATCTGCCTAATTGACTGCCTAATTGCCTGCCTAATTAACTGCATAATTAACTGCCTTACTGCCTGCCTAATTGCTTGCCTGCCTAATTCCCTACCTAATTGCCTGCCTTCCTGTCTAATTAACTGCCTAATTGCCTGCCTAATTGCTTGCCTAATTGTCTGCCGAATTACCTGCCTAATTGCCTGCCTATTTGCCTGCCTAACTAACTGCCTAATTGCCTGCCTAATTATCTGCCTAATTGCCTACCTAATTAACTGCCTTACTGCCTGCCTAATTGCATGCCTGCCTAATTACCTAACTAATTGCCTACCTAATTGCCTGCCATCCTGCCTAATTGCCTGCATTATTGCCTGCGTAATTGCCTGCCTAAATGCCTGCCTAATTAACTGCCTAATTGCTGCCTAATATTTGCCTAATTGCCTGCCTAATTAACTGCCTTACTGCCTATCTAATTGCTTGCTATCCTAATTGCTTACCTATTTGCTTGCCTTCCAGCCTATTTGCCTGCCTAATTGATTTTATAATTGCCTGCCTTAATAACTGCCTAATTACCTGCTTATTAACTGCTTAATTGCCCGCCTTATTGCCAGCCTAATTGCCTGCCTAATCGCCTTCCTAATTACCTGCCAAATGCCTGCCAAATTACGTGCCAATTTGCCTGCTTACCCAATTAACTGCTTAAATGCATGCCTAATTGCCTGCCTGCCTAATTGCTTGCCTGCCTAATTGCCTACCTAATTGCCTGCCTATTTGAATTCATAATTGCCTGCCTTATTAACTGCCTAATTGCCTGCTTAATTAACTGCCTTATTGCCTGCTTAATTAACTGCCTAATTGCCTGCCTTATTGCCTACCTCATTAACTGCTTATTGCCTGCCTTATTAACTGCTTTATTAACTCCCTAAGTGCCTGCCTTATAGCCTGACTAATTGCCTGTCGAATTACCTGCCAAATTGCCTGCCTAATTAACTTCTTAATATATTGCCTTATTGCCTGCATAATTGCCTGCTCAATTAACTGCCTATTACCAGCCGAATTGCCTGCCTAATTGCCTTTCTAATTAACTTCCTTTTAGCCTGCTTAATTGCCTGCTTAATTGCCTGCCTAATTGCCTGCCTAAATAATTGCCTAATTGCCTGCCTTATTATCTGCCTAATTGCCTGCATAATTAATTACCTAAATACCTACATTATTGCCTGCCTAATTGCTTGCCTAATTAACTACTTTATTGCCTGCCTAATTGCCTGCTCTATTGCCTGCCTAATTAACTGCCTAATTGCCACCTAATTAACTGCCTAATTAACTGTCTAATTGCCTGCCTAATTAACTGCCTAATTACCTGCCTAATTAACTACCTAAAACCTGCATTATTGCCTGCCTAGTTGTTTGCCTAATTAACTACCTTATTGCCTGCCTAATTGCCTGCTCTATTGCCTGCTTAATAAACTGCCTAATTGCCACCTAATTAACTGCCTAATTAAGTGCCTAATTGCCTGCCTATTTAACTGCCTTATTTTCTGCCTTATTAACTGCCTAATTTCCTGCCTTATTGCCTGCCTAATTACCTGCCTAATTAACTGCCTAATTGCCTGCCTAGTTAACTGTTTAATTGCCTGCCTAATCAACAGCCTAATTGCCTGCCTATTTAACTGTCTAATTAACTGCCTTATTGGCAGCCTAATCATCTGCCTTATTGCCTGCCTAATTGCTTGCCTAATTTTCTGCCGAACTACCTGCCTAATTGCCTGCCTAATTGCCTGCCTAATTAACTGCCTAATTGCCTGCCTAATTGCCTGCCTAATTGCCTGCCTAATTGCCTGCCTAATTACCTGCATAAATGCCTGCCTAATGATCTGCCTAATTGCCTGCCTTATTGTCTGCCTAATTGCTTGCCTAATTGTCTGCCGAATTACCTGCCTATTTGCCTGCTTAATTGCCTGCCTAATTATCTGCCTATTTGCCTACCTAATTAACTGCTTAATTGCCTGCCTAATAGCTTGTCTACCTAATTGCCTAAAATACATACCACAACCCACAATCCACATACAACAAGCTTTGTACACCAAACTACGAATTGCAAACTGCAAAAATTTAAATTACAAAAAGAAAACTGGAAATTGCAATTCGCAATCCGCAAATCGCAAACGGCAATTCGCAAACTGCGAACTGCGAACATCACACTGCTAACTAACTGCAAACCGAAATCGTAAACCACAAACTTCAAACAGCAAACTGCGAACGGCAAACTTCGAACTGCCAACTGCAAACTGCGATATTTAAACTGCGAACTGAAACCAGCGAACTGTGAACCGCGATTTTAAAACTGCGAACTGCGAACTACAAACGGCTAACTGCAAACTGCGAACTGAAACCAGCAAACTGTGAACCGCGATATTAAAACTGCGAACTGCGAACTGCGAACTACAAACGGCTAACTGCAAACAAAAACCTGCAAACAGCGAACTACAAAATGCTGACAATTACCGGCGAACTGCCAAATACAAATTGCTACCTGCAAACCGCAAACTACAAACCGTACTACAAAGTAATAACTGCAAACTGCAAACTGACAACTGCAACTGCAAACTGCGAACTGCAATCTACGAAATGCATACCTACTAACTGCGAACAGCAAACTCCGAACTGCACACTGCAAACTGCGAACTACAAACTTATGACTGTAACATGTGAACTGCAAACTGCGAACGGCAAACTGTGAAGTGCAAACTGCGAACTGCGAACAGCGAATAACGAGCTGCAATTCCCAAACTGTAAAACTTCAAACTGCAAACCACCAAATGCTTATTTGAGAACTGCGAACTGCATACTGCGAAATGAAAAACTGCAAACTGCAAATGCGAACTGCAAACGGCAATCTGCAAACCACAAACCTAAAACCGCAAACCGAACACCGTAATCCGCAAAGGGCAATTTGCGATTTGCAAACAGCAAACTTCAAACAACGACTTAAACTGCGAACTACAAACTGCCAATTGCAAAATGAAAACTGTGAACTGCAAACAGCGAACCGCAAACCACTAACCTCAAAGATTTGCGAATTGCGAACAGCGAAATGCAAAAGGCGAACTGCAAACTGCAAATGCAAACCGCAAACTGAAAACCGTATGCGGAAGTTTGGGATCTGCGAACTGCGAACTGTTAACCTCAAACTGCGAACTGAGAAATGGGAACTTCAAACTGCGAACAGCAAACGGCAATCCGCAAACCAAAAATCAAAAACCATTTTCCGCAAACTACGACCTGCAAACTGCAAACCGCCTAATGCCAACTACAAACCGCAAAACGCAAACCGAAAACTGAAAACTGGTAATTTCAAACTGCGAACTGCAAACTGTGAACTCTAAACGACTGCAATGTGCAAATTGCAAACTGTAAAATTCAAACTACAAACTGCATATTGCGAACTGTAAACTGATTAAAGCAAACTGCCAACTGCAAACCACAAAACTAAAACCGCAATCCGCAAACTGCATACCGAAAAACGCTAAGGCGATAGATGACGTCGAACAGCGAACTGTAAACGGCGAACTGCAAAACTACAAACTGCAAACTGCAAATGCGAACAGCAATCCGCAAAGCACAAAATTTAAACAGCAAACTACAAACTGCAAATCCCAACTGCGAACTACAAACTGCATAAAGCGAACCTACGAACTCTGAACAGTAAACTACGAATTGCAAACTGAGAACTGCGAACAGAAAACTGTGAACTGCAAACTGAGAACAACGCACTGCTAACTGCAAACTTTGAACTGCGAACTAACAATTGCGAACTGCAAACTGCATTCTCAGAACTGCGATGTGCGAAAAGCGAAATGCGAACATCAAACTGCTAACTGCAACCTGCGAACTGTAAACGGCTAACTACGAACTGCTTGGTGCTAATTGCGAACTGCAAACTGCGATTCGTAAACTGCAAACCGACATCCGCAAACCACAAACTTCAAACAGCAAACTGCTAACTGTGAACTGCAAACTGTGAACTCTAAACTGCGACCTACAAACTACTGCAAACTGCAATTGCGAACAGCAAACCGCAAACGCAAAGCACAAAATTCAAACAGCAAATTGCTAACTGCAAATTGAAAACTGTAAACTGCAAACTAAGAACTACTATCTGCGAACTGCGAACTGCAAATATCAAAATGAAAACTACAACTGCAACACGTAAACCACATACCGCAAACTCGAACAAAAAACTGAAAACTGCAAACGGAAACCGCAAAATGGAAACCGCAATTAACAATTTGCAAACTGCGATATACGAACTTGCGAAAAACGAACTGAAAAATGAGAAATGCGAAATGCGAACTGCAAACTGCAAAAAGCGAACTGCAAACCGCAAACCGCAGACCGCAAACCACAAACCGTAAACTACACAGTAATAACTGCAAACTGCATACTGACAACTGCAACTGCAAATTGCGATCTGCAAACTGCAAACATTAAACTCCTAACTGCTAACTGCAAACTGCAACTAAAATGTGCGAATGGAAAACTGCGAAATTCAAATCTACTAACAGCCAAAACAAACTCCGAACTGCACACTGCAAACTGCGAACTGCAACCTGCAAACTACAAACTTTTGACGCTTACATGAGAACTGCAAACTGCGAACTGCAAAATGCAAAGTGCAAACTGCGAACTGCGAACAGCGAACTACAAGCTGCATACCGCAAAAAGTAAAACTGCAAATTGCAAACTACAAAAACGCCAAATGCGTATTTGCGCACTGCGAATTGCAAGCTGCGAACTGAAAAACTGCTAACTTCATACTACGAACTGCAAATGCGAACTGAAAACGGCAATCAGCGAACCACAAACCATAAACCACAAACCGAAAACCGAAATCCGCAAACGACAATTTGCGATTTGCGAACTGGGAACTTCAAACTGCAACTGAAACTGCGAACCGCAAAACGCAATTCGCATACCATATACATTCTAACGCAAACTGCGATATGCGAACTAATTAATTGCCTATTTGCCTGACTTTTTCCTTAATTTCCTGCCTGCCTAATTGCTTGCCTAATTGCCTGCTTAATTAACTGCCTAATTGCCTGCCTAATTAACTGCCTAATTGCCTGCCTAATTAACTGCCTAATTTCCTGCCTAATTAACTGCCTAATTGCCTGACTAATTTCCTGCTAAATAAACTGCCTAATTGCTTGCTTAATTGCTTGTCTAATTGCCAGCCTAATTGCCTGCCTAATTCTCTGCCTTACTGCCTGCCAAATTGCCTGCCTGCCTAAATGCCTGCATAATTGCCTGCCTAATTTCCTGCTCAATTGCCTACCTAATTACCTGCCTAACTGCCTGCCTATTTGCCTGCCTGATTGCCTGCCTAATTGCCTGCCACTTATCTGCCTAATTGCCTGCCACTTATCTGCCTAATTCCTGCCTAATTGCCTACCTGCCTAATTGCCTGCCTGCCTAATTGCCTGCCTAATTGCCTGTTTAATTAACTGCCTAATTGCAAAGCCTAATAAACTGCCTAATTAACTGCCTTATAGCCTTCCTAATTGCCTGCCTGCCTAAGTAAATTCCTGCCTAATTGCTTTCCTTATTGCTTGCCTAATTAGCTGCCTAATTGACTCCTTAATTGCCTGCCTAATTGCCTGCCTAATTAACTGCCTAATTAACTGCCTAATAAACTGTCTAATTGCCTGCCTAATTAACTGCATAATTTCCTGCCTAATTAACTGCCTAATTTCCTGCATTATTGCCTGCCTAGTTGCTTGCCTAATTAACTACCTTATTGCCTGCCTAATTGCCTGCTCTATTGCCTGCCTAATAAACTGCCTACTTGCCACCTAATTAACTGCCTAATTAACTGTCTAATTGCCTGCCTAATTAACTGCCAAATTTCCTGCCTAATTAACTGCCTAATTTCCTGCCTTATTGCCAGCCTAATAGCCTGCGTAATAATTTTGTCTAATTGCCAGCCTAATTAACTGCCTAATTTCCTGCCTAATTAGCTGCCTAATTTCCTATCTTATTGCCTGCCTATTTGCCTGCCTAATTAACTGCCTAATTGCCTGCCAAATTGCCTGCCTTATTAACTGCCTAATTGCCTGCCTAATTCTCTGCCTTACTGCCTGCCTAATTGCCTGCCTGCCTAAATGCCTGAATATTTGCCTGCCTAATTTCCTGCTCAATTGCCTGCCTAATTACTTGCCTAATTGCCTGCCTAATTAACTGCCTAATTACCTGCCTACTTGCCTGCCTAATTAACTGCCTAATTGCCTGCCTAATTAACAGCCTAAATGCCTGCCTAAAAACCTGCCTAATTGCCTGCCTATTTAACTATCTAATTGCCTGCCTATTTGCTGCCTAATTGCTTGCCTAATTGCCTGCCTAATCAACTGCCTAATTGCCTGCCTAATTGCCTGCTTAATTGCATGCCTAATTGCCTGCTTAATTACCTGCCAAATTGCTTGCCTGCCTAATTAACTGCTCAATTGTCTGCCTTATTACCTGCCTGCCTAATTGCCTGCCTGCTTAATGGCCTGCCAGCCTAATTGCCTGCCTGCCTAATTTCCTGCCAACATTCCTGCGTAATTGCCTGCCTAATTTACTGCCTTATTGCCTGCCTCATTGCCTGCCTAATTGTCTGCCTAATTGCTTGCCTAATCACCTACCTAATTGCGTGCCTAATTAACTGCCTACTTGCCTGCCTGATTAACTGCCTAATTGCCTGTCTAATTAACTGCCTAATAGCCTTCCTAATTGCCTGACTAATTACCTGCCAAATTGCCTGCTTGCCTAATGAATTGCTTAATTGCCTGCCTAATTGCCTGCCTGCCTAATTACCCGCTTAATAGCCTGCCTAATTAGGGGCCTAATTGCCTGCCTAATTGCCAGCCTGCTTAATTACCTGCTTAATAGACTGCCTAATTAGGGGCCTAATTAACTGCCTTATTGCCTGCGTAATTACCTGCATAATTGCTTGCCTAATTGCTTGCCTGCCTAATTGCCTGCCTAATTAACTGCCTAATTGCCTGCCTAATTAACTGCCTAATTAACTGCCTAATTGCCTGCCTGATTGCCTACTTAATTGCCTGCCTAATTAACTGCCTAAGTGCCTGCCTAATTATTTGTCTAATCAACTGCCTAATTGCCTGCCTATTTAACTGCCTAATTAACAGCCTAATTGCCTGCCTATTTAACTGCCTAATTAACTGCCTAATTGCCTGCCTAATTATCTGCCTAATTGCCTACCTTATTGTCTGCCTAATTGCTTGCCTAATTGTCTGCCGAATTACCTGCCTATTTGCCTGCCTAATTGCCTGCCTAATTATCTGCCTATTTGCCTACCTCATTAACTGCCTTACTGCCTGCCTAATTGCCTGCCTGCCTAAATGCCTGAATATTTGCCTGCCTAATTTCCTGCTCAATTGCCTGCCTAATTACTTGCCTAATTGCCTGCCTAATTAACTGCCTAATTACCTGCCTACTTGCCTGCCTAATTAACTGCCTAATTGCCTGCCTAATTAACTGCCTAAATGCCTGCCTAAAAGCCTGCCTAATTGCCTGCCTATTTAACTATCTAATTGCCTGCCTAATTGCTGCCTAATTGCTTGCCTAATTGCCTGCCTAATCAACTGCCTAATTTCCTGCCTAATTGCCTGCTTAATTGCATGCCTAATTGCCTGCCTAATTAACAGCCAAATTTCTTGCCTGCCTAATTAACTGCTTAATTGTCTGCCTTATTACCTGCCTGCCTAATTGCCTGCCTGCTTAATGGCCTGCCAGCCTAATTGCCTGCCTAATTTCCTGCGAACATTCCTGCGTAATTGCCTGCCTAATTTACTGCCTAATTGCCTGCCTCATTGCCTGCCTAATTGTCTGCCTAATTGCTTGCCTAATCACCTACCTAATTGTGTGCCTAATTACCTGCCTACTTGCCTGACTAATTAACTGCCTAATTGCCTATCTAATTAACTGCCTAATTGCCTATCTAATTAACTGCCTAATAGCCTTCCTAATTGCCTGACTAATTACCTGCCAAATTGCCTGCTTGCCTAATGAATTGCTTAATTGCCTGCCTGCCTAATTACCTGCAAAATAGCCTGCCTAATTAAGGGCCTAATTAACTGCCTAATTGCATGCCTAATTAACTGCCTAATTGCCTGGCTAATTAACTGCCTAATTGCCTGCCTGATTGCCTACTTAATTGCCTAATTGCCGGCCTAATTATCTACCTAAATGTGTACCTAATTGCTTGCCTAATTAACTGCCTAATTGCTTGCCTGTCCAATTGCCTGCCTAATTATCTGTTAAATTGCCTGCCTAATTAACTACCTAAATACCTGCATTATTGCCTGCCTATTTGCTTGCCTAATTAACTACCTTATTGCCTGCCTAATTGCCTGCTCTATTGCCTGCCTAACTAACTGCCTAATTGCCTGCCTAATTAACTGTCTAATTGCCTGCCTAATTAACTGCCTAATTTCCTGCCTAATTAACTGCCTAATTTCCTGCCTTATTGCCTGCCTAATTAACTGCCTAATTGCCTGCCTAATTTACAGCCTCATTGCCTGTCTATTTAACTGCCTAATTAATTGCCTAATTGCCTGCCTAATTATCTGCCTAATTGACTGCCTAATTGCCTGCCTAATTAACTGCATAATTAACTGCCTTACTGCCTGCCTAATTGCTTGCCTGCCTAATTCCCTACCTAATTGCCTGCCTTCCTGTCTAATTAACTGCCTAATTGCCTGCCTAATTGCTTGCCTAATTGTCTGCCGAATTACCTGCCTAATTGCCTGCCTATTTGCCTGCCTAACTAACTGCCTAATTGCCTGCCTAATTATCTGCCTAATTGCCTACCTAATTAACTGCCTTACTGCCTGCCTAATTGCATGCCTGCCTAATTACCTAACTAATTGCCTACCTAATTGCCTGCCATCCTGCCTAATTGCCTGCATTATTGCCTGCGTAATTGCCTGCCTAAATGCCTGCCTAATTAACTGCCTAATTGCTGCCTAATATTTGCCTAATTGCCTGCCTAATTAACTGCCTTACTGCCTATCTAATTGCTTGCTATCCTAATTGCTTACCTATTTGCTTGCCTTCCTGCCTATTTGCCTGCCTAATTGACTTTATAATTGCCTGCCTTAATAACTGCTTAATTACCTGCTTATTAACTGCTTAATTGCCCGCCTTATTGCCAGCCTAATTGCCTGCCTAATCGCCTTCCTAATTACCTGCCAAATGCCTGCCAAATTACGTGCCAATTTGCCTGCTTACCCAATTAACTGCTTAAATGCATGCCTAATTGCCTGCCTGCCTAATTGCTTGCCTGCCTAATTGCCTACCTAATTGCCTGCCTATTTGAATTCATAATTGCCTGCCTTATTAACTGCCTAATTGCCTGCTTAATTAACTGCCTTATTGCCTGCTTAATTAACTGCCTAATTGCCTGCCTTATTGCCTACCTCATTAACTGCTTATTGCCTGCCTTATTAACTGCTTTATTAACTCCCTAAGTGCCTGCCTTATAGCCTGACTAATTGCCTGTCGAATTACCTGCCAAATTGCCTGCCTAATTAACTTCTTAATATATTGCCTTATTGCCTGCATAATTGCCTGCTCAATTAACTGCCTATTACCAGCCGAATTGCCTGCCTAATTGCCTGACTAATTAACTTCCTTTTAGCCTGCTTAATTGCCTGCTTAATTGCCTGCCTAATTGCCTGCCTAAATAATTGCCTAATTGCCTGCCTTATTATCTGCCTAATTGCCTGCATAATTAATTACCTAAATACCTACATTATTGCCTGCCTAATTGCTTGCCTAATTAACTACTTTATTGCCTGCCTAATTGCCTGCTCTATTGCCTGCCTAATTAACTGCCTAATTGCCACCTAATTAACTGCCTAATTAACTGTCTAATTGCCTGCCTAATTAACTGCCTAATTACCTGCCTAATTAACTACCTAAAACCTGCATTATTGCCTGCCTAGTTGTTTGCCTAATTAACTACCTTATTGCCTGCCTAATTGCCTGCTCTATTGCCTGCTTAATAAACTGCCTAATTGCCACCTAATTAACTGCCTAATTAAGTGCCTAATTGCCTGCCTATTTAACTGCCTTATTTTCTGCCTTATTAACTGCCTAATTTCCTGCCTTATTGCCTGCCTAATTACCTGCCTAATTAACTGCCTAATTGCCTGCCTAGTTAACTGTTTAATTGCCTGCCTAATTAACAGCCTAATTGCCTGCCTATTTAACTGTCTAATTAACTGCCTTATTGGCAGCCTAATTATCTGCCTTATTGCCTGCCTAATTGCTTGCCTAATTTTCTGCCGAACTACCTGCCTAATTGCCTGCCTAATTGCCTGCCTAATTAACTGCCTAATTGCCTGCCTAATTGCCTGCCTAATTGCCTGCCTAATTAACTGCATAAATGCCTGCCTAATGATCTGCCTAATTGCCTGCCTTATTGTCTGCCTAATTGCTTGCCTAATTGTCTGCCGAATTACCTGCCTATTTGCCTGCTTAATTGCCTGCCTAATTATCTGCCTATTTGCCTACCTAATTAACTGCTTAATTGCCTGCCTAATAGCTTGTCTACCTAATTGCCTAAAATACATACCACAACCCACAATCCACATACAACAAGCTTTGTACACCAAACTACGAATTGCAAACTGCAAAATTTAAATTACAAAAAGAAAACTGGAAATTGCAATTCGCAATCCGCAAATCGCAAACGGCAATTCGCAAACTGCGAACTGCGAACATCACACTGCTAACTAACTGCAAACCGAAATCGTAAACCACAAACTTCAAACAGCAAACTGCGAACGGCAAACTTCGAACTGCCAACTGCAAACTGCGATATTTAAACTGCGAACTGAAACCAGCGAACTGTGAACCGCGATTTTAAAACTGCGAACTGCGAACTACAAACGGCTAACTGCAAACTGCGAACTGAAACCAGCAAACTGTGAACCGCGATATTAAAACTGCGAACTGCGAACTGCGAACTACAAACGGCTAACTGCAAACAAAAACCTGCAAACAGCGAACTACAAAATGCTGACAATTACCGGCGAACTGCCAAATACAAATTGCTACCTGCAAACCGCAAACTACAAACCGTACTACAAAGTAATAACTGCAAACTGCAAACTGACAACTGCAACTGCAAACTGCGAACTGCAATCTACGAAATGCATACCTACTAACTGCGAACAGCAAACTCCGAACTGCACACTGCAAACTGCGAACTACAAACTTATGACTGTAACATGTGAACTGCAAACTGCGAACGGCAAACTGTGAAGTGCAAACTGCGAACTGCGAACAGCGAATAACGAGCTGCAATTCCCAAACTGTAAAACTTCAAACTGCAAACCACCAAATGCTTATTTGAGAACTGCGAACTGCATACTGCGAAATGAAAAACTGCAAACTGCAAATGCGAACTGCAAACGGCAATCTGCAAACCACAAACCTAAAACCGCAAACCGAACACCGTAATCCGCAAAGGGCAATTTGCGATTTGCAAACAGCAAACTTCAAACAACGACTTAAACTGCGAACTACAAACTGCCAATTGCAAAATGAAAACTGTGAACTGCAAACAGCGAACCGCAAACCACTAACCTCAAAGATTTGCGAATTGCGAACAGCGAAATGCAAAAGGCGAACTGCAAACTGCAAATGCAAACCGCAAACTGAAAACCGTATGCGGAAGTTTGGGATCTGCGAACTGCGAACTGTTAACCTCAAACTGCGAACTGAGAAATGGGAACTTCAAACTGCGAACAGCAAACGGCAATCCGCAAACCAAAAATCAAAAACCATTTTCCGCAAACTACGACCTGCAAACTGCAAACCGCCTAATGCCAACTACAAACCGCAAAACGCAAACCGAAAACTGAAAACTGGTAATTTCAAACTGCGAACTGCAAACTGTGAACTCTAAACGACTGCAATGTGCAAATTGCAAACTGTAAAATTCAAACTACAAACTGCATATTGCGAACTGTAAACTGATTAAAGCAAACTGCCAACTGCAAACCACAAAACTAAAACCGCAATCCGCAAACTGCATACCGAAAAACGCTAAGGCGATAGATGACGTCGAACAGCGAACTGTAAACGGCGAACTGCAAAACTACAAACTGCAAACTGCAAATGCGAACAGCAATCCGCAAAGCACAAAATTTAAACAGCAAACTACAAACTGCAAATCCCAACTGCGAACTACAAACTGCATAAAGCGAACCTACGAACTCTGAACAGTAAACTACGAATTGCAAACTGAGAACTGCGAACAGAAAACTGTGAACTGCAAACTGAGAACAACGCATTGCTAACTGCAAACTTTGAACTGCGAACTAACAATTGCGAACTGCAAACTGCATTCTCAGAACTGCGATGTGCGAAAAGCGAAATGCGAACATCAAACTGCTAACTGCAACCTGCGAACTGTAAACGGCTAACTACGAACTGCTTGGTGCTAATTGCGAACTGCAAACTGCGATTCGTAAACCGCAAACCGACATCCGCAAACCACAAACTTCAAACAGCAAACTGCTAACTGTGAACTGCAAACTGTGAACTCTAAACTGCGACCTACAAACTACTGCAAACTGCAATTGCGAACAGCAAACCGCAAACGCAAAGCACAAAATTCAAACAGCAAATTGCTAACTGCAAATTGAAAACTGTAAACTGCAAACTAAGAACTACTATCTGCGAACTGCGAACTGCAAATATCAAAATGAAAACTACAACTGCAACACGTAAACCACATACCGCAAACTCGAACAAAAAACTGAAAATGCAAACGGAAACCGCAAAATGGAAACCGCAATTAACAATTTGCAAACTGCGATATACGAACTTGCGAAAAACGAACTGAAAAATGAGAAATGCGAAATGCGAACTGCAAACTGCAAAAAGCAAACTGCAAACCGCAAACCGCAGACCGCAAACCACAAACCGTAAACTACACAGTAATAACTGCAAACTGCATACTGACAACTGCAACTGCAAATTGCGATCTGCAAACTGCAAACAAACTCCTAACTGCTAACTGCAAACTGCAACTAAAATGTGCGAATGGAAAACTGCGAAATTCAAATCTACTAACAGCCAAAACAAACTCCGAACTGCACACTGCAAACTGCGAACTGCAACCTGCAAACTACAAACTTTTGACGCTTACATGAGAACTGCAAACTGCGAACTGCAAAATGCAAAGTGCAAACTGCGAACTGCGAACAGCGAACTACAAGCTGCATACCGCAAAAAGTAAAACTGCAAATTGCAAACTACAAAAACGCCAAATGCGTATTTGCGCACTGCGAATTGCAAGCTGCGAACTGAAAAACTGCTAACTTCATACTACGAACTGCAAATGCGAACTGAAAACGGCAATCAGCGAACCACAAACCATAAACCACAAACCGAAAACCGAAATCCGCAAACGACAATTTGCGATTTGCGAACTGGGAACTTCAAACTGCAACTGAAACTGCGAACCGCAAAACGCAATTCGCATACCATATACATTCTAACGCAAACTGCGATATGCGAACTAATTAATTGCCTATTTGCCTGACTTTTTCCTTAATTTCCTGCCTGCCTAATTGCTTGCCTAATTGCCTGCTTAATTAACTGCCTAATTGCCTGCCTAATTAACTGCCTAATTGCCTGCCTAATTAACTGCCTAATTTCCTGCCTAATTAACTGCCTAATTGCCTGACTAATTTCCTGCTAAATAAACTGCCTAATTGCTTGCTTAATTGCTTGTCTAATTGCCAGCCTAATTGCCTGCCTAATTCTCTGCCTTACTGCCTGCCAAATTGCCTGCCTGCCTAAATGCCTGCATAATTGCCTGCCTAATTTCCTGCTCAATTGCCTACCTAATTACCTGCCTAACTGCCTGCCTATTTGCCTGCCTGATTGCCTGCCTAATTGCCTGCCACTTATCTGCCTAATTGCCTGCCACTTATCTGCCTAATTCCTGCCTAATTGCCTACCTGCCTAATTGCCTGCCTGCCTAATTGCCTGCCTAATTGCCTGTTTAATTAACTGCCTAATTGCAAAGCCTAATAAACTGCCTAATTAACTGCCTTATAGCCTTCCTAATTGCCTGCCTGCCTAAGTAAATTCCTGCCTAATTGCTTTCCTTATTGCTTGCCTAATTAGCTGCCTAATTGACTCCTTAATTGCCTGCCTAATTGCCTGCCTAATTAACTGCCTAATTAACTGCCTAATAAACTGTCTAATTGCCTGCCTAATTAACTGCATAATTTCCTGCCTAATTAACTGCCTAATTTCCTGCATTATTGCCTGCCTAGTTGCTTGCCTAATTAACTACCTTATTGCCTGCCTAATTGCCTGCTCTATTGCCTGCCTAATAAACTGCCTACTTGCCACCTAATTAACTGCCTAATTAACTGTCTAATTGCCTGCCTAATTAACTGCCAAATTTCCTGCCTAATTAACTGCCTAATTTCCTGCCTTATTGCCAGCCTAATAGCCTGCGTAATAATTTTGTCTAATTGCCAGCCTAATTAACTGCCTAATTTCCTGCCTAATTAGCTGCCTAATTTCCTGCCTTATTGCCTGCCTATTTGCCTGCCTAATTAACTGCCTAATTGCCTGCCTAATTGCCTGCCAAATTGCCTGCCTTATTAACTGCCTAATTGCCTGCCTAATTCTCTGCCTTACTGCCTGCCTAATTGCCTGCTTGCCTAAATGCCTGAATATTTGCCTGCCTAATTTCCTGCTCAATTGCCTGCCTAATTACTTGCCTAATTGCCTGCCTAATTAACTGCCTAATTACCTGCCTACTTGCCTGCCTAATTAACTGCCTAATTGCCTGCCTAATTAACAGCCTAAATGCCTGCCTAAAAGCCTGCCTAATTGCCTGCCTATTTAACTATCTAATTGCCTGCCAATTTGCTGCCTAATTGCTTGCCTAATTGCCTGCCTAATCAACTGCCTAATTGCCTGCCTAATTGCCTGCTTAATTGCATGCCTAATTGCCTGCCTAATTACCTGCCAAATTGCTTGCCTGCCTAATTAACTGCTCAATTGTCTGCCTTATTACCTGCCTGCCTAATTGCCTGCCTGCTTAATGGCCTGCCAGCCTAATTGCCTGCCTGCCTAATTTCCTGCCAACATTCCTGCGTAATTGCCTGCCTAATTTACTGCCTTATTGCCTGCCTCATTGCCTGCCTAATTGTCTGCCTAATTGCTTGCCTAATCACCTACCTAATTGCGTGCCTAATTAACTGCCTACTTGCCTGCCTGATTAACTGCCTAATTGCCTGTCTAATTAACTGCCTAATAGCCTTCCTAATTGCCTGACTAATTACCTGCCAAATT
Organism: Bacillus rossius redtenbacheri; assembly: GCF_032445375.1. Lineage (NCBI taxonomy): Eukaryota > Metazoa > Arthropoda > Insecta > Phasmatodea > Bacillidae > Bacillus > Bacillus rossius. The sequence continues at coordinate 9,324 of NW_026962560.1, read as the reverse complement.
GCCTGCTTGCCTAATGAATTGCTTAATTGCCTGCCTAATTGCCTGCCTGCCTAATTACCCGCTTAATAGCCTGCCTAATTAGGGGCCTAATTGCCTGCCTAATTGCCAGCCTGCTTAATTACCTGCTTAATAGACTGCATAATTAGGGGCCTAATTAACTGCCTTATTGCCTGCGTAATTACCTGCATAATTGCTTGCCTAATTGCTTGCCTGCCTAATTGCCTGCCTAATTAACTGCCTAATTGCCTGCCTAATTAACTGCCTAATTAACTGCCTAATTGCCTGCCTGATTGCCTACTTAATTGCCTGCCTAATTAACTGCCTAAGTGCCTGCCTAATTATTTGTCTAATCAACTGCCTAATTGCCTGCCTCTTTAACTGCCTAATTAACAGCCTAATTGCCTGCCTATTTAACTGCCTAATTAACTGCCTAATTGCCTGCCTAATTATCTGCCTAATTGCTTACCTTATTGTCTGCCTAATTGCTTGCCTAATTGTCTGCCGAATTACCTGCCTATTTGCCTGCCTAATTGCCTGCCTAATTATCTGCCTATTTGCCTACCTCATTAACTGCCTTACTGCCTGCCTAATTGCCTGCCTGCCTAAATGCCTGAATATTTGCCTGCCTAATTTCCTGCTCAATTGCCTGCCTAATTACTTGCCTAATTGCCTGCCTAATTAACTGCCTAATTACCTGCCTACTTGCCTGCCTAATTAACTGCCTAATTGCCTGCCTAATTAACTGCCTAAATGCCTGCCTAAAAGCCTGCCTAATTGCCTGCCTATTTAACTATCTAATTGCCTGCCTAATTGCTGCCTAATTGCTTGCCTAATTGCCTGCCTAATCAACTGCCTAATTTCCTGCCTAATTGCCTGCTTAATTGCATGCCTAATTGCCTGCCTAATTAACAGCCAAATTTCTTGCCTGCCTAATTAACTGCTTAATTGTCTGCCTTATTACCTGCCTGCCTAATTGCCTGCCTGCTTAATGGCCTGCCAGCCTAATTGCCTGCCTAATTTCCTGCGAACATTCCTGCGTAATTGCCTGCCTAATTTACTGCCTAATTGCCTGCCTCATTGCCTGCCTAATTGTCTGCCTAATTGCTTGCCTAATCACCTACCTAATTGTGTGCCTAATTACCTGCCTACTTGCCTGACTAATTAACTGCCTAATTGCCTATCTAATTAACTGCCTAATTGCCTATCTAATTAACTGCCTAATAGCCTTCCTAATTGCCTGACTAATTACCTGCCAAATTGCCTGCTTGCCTAATGAATTGCTTAATTGCCTGCCTGCCTAATTACCTGCAAAATAGCCTGCCTAATTAAGGGCCTAATTAACTGCCTAATTGCATGCCTAATTAACTGCCTAATTGCCTGGCTAATTAACTGCCTAATTGCCTGCCTGATTGCCTACTTAATTGCCTAATTGCCGGCCTAATTATCTACCTAAATGTGTACCTAATTGCTTGCCTAATTAACTGCCTAATTGCTTGCCTGTCCAATTGCCTGCCTAATTAACTACCTAAATACCTGCATTATTGCCTGCCTATTTGCTTGCCTAATTAACTACCTTATTGCCTGCCTAATTGCCTGCTCTATTGCCTGCCTAACTAACTGCCTAATTGCCTGCCTAATTAACTGTCTAATTGCCTGCCTAATTAACTGCCTAATTTCCTGCCTAATTAACTGCCTAATTTCCTGCCTTATTGCCTGCCTAATTAACTGCCTAATTGCCTGCCTAATTTACAGCCTAATTGCCTGTCTATTTAACTGCCTAATTAATTGCCTAATTGCCTGCCTAATTATCTGCCTAATTGACTGCCTAATTGCCTGCCTAATTAACTGCATAATTAACTGCCTTACTGCCTGCCTAATTGCTTGCCTGCCTAATTCCCTACCTAATTGCCTGCCTTCCTGTCTAATTAACTGCCTAATTGCCTGCCTAATTGCTTGCCTAATTGTCTGCCGAATTACCTGCCTAATTGCCTGCCTATTTGCCTGCCTAACTAACTGCCTAATTGCCTGCCTAATTATCTGCCTAATTGCCTACCTAATTAACTGCCTTACTGCCTGCCTAATTGCATGCCTGTCTAATTACCTAACTAATTGCCTACCTAATTGCCTGCCATCCTGCCTAATTGCCTGCATTATTGCCTGCGTAATTGCCTGCCTAAATGCCTGCCTAATTAACTGCCTAATTGCTGCCTAATATTTGCCTAATTGCCTGCCTAATTAACTGCCTTACTGCCTATCTAATTGCTTGCTATCCTAATTGCTTACCTATTTGCTTGCCTTCCTGCCTATTTGCCTGCCTAATTGACTTTATAATTGCCTGCCTTAATAACTGCCTAATTACCTGCTTATTAACTGCTTAATTGCCCGCCTTATTGCCAGCCTAATTGCCTGCCTAATCGCCTGCCTAATTACCTGCCAAATTGCCTGCCAAATTACGTGCCAATTTGCCTGCTTACCCAATTAACTGCTTAAATGCATGCCTAATTGCCTGCCTGCCTAATTGCTTGCCTGCCTAATTGCCTACCTAATTGCCTGCCTATTTGAATTCATAATTGCCTGCCTTATTAACTGCCTAATTGCCTGCTTAATTAACTGCCTTATTGCCTGCTTAATTAACTGCCTAATTGCCTGCCTTATTGCCTACCTCATTAACTGCTTATTGCCTGCCTTATTAACTGCTTTATTAACTCCCTAAGTGCCTGCCTTATAGCCTGACTAATTGCCTGTCGAATTACCTGCCAAATTGCCTGCCTAATTAACTTCTTAATATATTGCCTTATTGCCTGCATAATTGCCTGCTCAATTAACTGCCTATTACCAGCCGAATTGCCTGCCTAATTGCCTGACTAATTAACTTCCTTTTAGCCTGCTTAATTGCCTGCTTAATTGCCTGCCTAATTGCCTGCCTAAATAATTGCCTAATTGCCTGCCTTATTATCTGCCTAATTGCCTGCATAATTAATTACCTAAATACCTACATTATTGCCTGCCTAATTGCTTGCCTAATTAACTACTTTATTGCCTGCCTAATTGCCTGCTCTATTGCCTGCCTAATTAACTGCCTAATTGCCACCTAATTAACTGCCTAATTAACTGTCTAATTGCCTGCCTAATTAACTGCCTAATTACCTGCCTAATTAACTACCTAAAACCTGCATTATTGCCTGCCTAGTTGTTTGCCTAATTAACTACCTTATTGCCTGCCTAATTGCCTGCTCTATTGCCTGCTTAATAAACTGCCTAATTGCCACCTAATTAACTGCCTAATTAAGTGCCTAATTGCCTGCCTATTTAACTGCCTTATTTTCTGCCTTATTAACTGCCTAATTTCCTGCCTTATTGCCTGCCTAATTACCTGCCTAATTAACTGCATAAATGCCTGCCTAATGATCTGCCTAATTGCCTGCCTTATTGTCTGCCTAATTGCTTGCCTAATTGTCTGCCGAATTACCTGCCTATTTGCCTGCTTAATTGCCTGCCTAATTATCTGCCTATTTGCCTACCTAATTAACTGCTTAATTGCCTGCCTAATAGCTTGTCTACCTAATTGCCTAAAATACATACCACAACCCACAATCCACATACAACAAGCTTTGTACACCAAACTACGAATTGCAAACTGCAAAATTTAAATTACAAAAAGAAAACTGGAAATTGCAATTCGCAATCCGCAAATCGCAAACGGCAATTCGCAAACTGCGAACTGCGAACATCACACTGCTAACTAACTGCAAACCGAAATCGTAAACCACAAACTTCAAACAGCAAACTGCGAACGGCAAACTTCGAACTGCCAACTGCAAACTGCGATATTTAAACTGCGAACTGAAACCAGCGAACTGTGAACCGCGATTTTAAAACTGCGAACTGCGAACTACAAACGGCTAACTGCAAACTGCGAACTGAAACCAGCAAACTGTGAACCGCGATATTAAAACTGCGAACTGCGAACTGCGAACTACAAACGGCTAACTGCAAACAAAAACCTGCAAACAGCGAACTACAAAATGCTGACAATTACCGGCGAACTGCCAAATACAAATTGCTACCTGCAAACCGCAAACTACAAACCGTACTACAAAGTAATAACTGCAAACTGCAAACTGACAACTGCAACTGCAAACTGCGAACTGCAATCTACGAAATGCATACCTACTAACTGCGAACAGCAAACTCCGAACTGCACACTGCAAACTGCGAACTACAAACTTATGACTGTAACATGTGAACTGCAAACTGCGAACGGCAAACTGTGAAGTGCAAACTGCGAACTGCGAACAGCGAATAACGAGCTGCAATTCCCAAACTGTAAAACTTCAAACTGCAAACCACCAAATGCTTATTTGAGAACTGCGAACTGCATACTGCGAAATGAAAAACTGCAAACTGCAAATGCGAACTGCAAACGGCAATCTGCAAACCACAAACCTAAAACCGCAAACCGAACACCGTAATCCGCAAAGGGCAATTTGCGATTTGCAAACAGCAAACTTCAAACAACGACTTAAACTGCGAACTACAAACTGCCAATTGCAAAATGAAAACTGTGAACTGCAAACAGCGAACCGCAAACCACTAACCTCAAAGATTTGCGAATTGCGAACAGCGAAATGCAAAAGGCGAACTGCAAACTGCAAATGCAAACCGCAAACTGAAAACCGTATGCGGAAGTTTGGGATCTGCGAACTGCGAACTGTTAACCTCAAACTGCGAACTGAGAAATGGGAACTTCAAACTGCGAACAGCAAACGGCAATCCGCAAACCAAAAATCAAAAACCATTTTCCGCAAACTACGACCTGCAAACTGCAAACCGCCTAATGCCAACTACAAACCGCAAAACGCAAACCGAAAACTGAAAACTGGTAATTTCAAACTGCGAACTGCAAACTGTGAACTCTAAACGACTGCAATGTGCAAATTGCAAACTGTAAAATTCAAACTACAAACTGCATATTGCGAACTGTAAACTGATTAAAGCAAACTGCCAACTGCAAACCACAAAACTAAAACCGCAATCCGCAAACTGCATACCGAAAAACGCTAAGGCGATAGATGACGTCGAACAGCGAACTGTAAACGGCGAACTGCAAAACTACAAACTGCAAACTGCAAATGCGAACAGCAATCCGCAAAGCACAAAATTTAAACAGCAAACTACTAACTGCAAATCCCAACTGCGAACTACAAACTGCATAAAGCGAACCTACGAACTCTGAACAGTAAACTACGAATTGCAAACTGAGAACTGCGAACAGAAAACTGTGAACTGCAAACTGAGAACAACGCATTGCTAACTGCAAACTTTGAACTGCGAACTAACAATTGCGAACTGCAAACTGCATTCTCAGAACTGCGATGTGCGAAAAGCGAAATGCGAACATCAAACTGCTAACTGCAACCTGCGAACTGTAAACGGCTAACTACGAACTGTTTGGTGCTAATTGCGAACTGCAAACTGCGATTCGTAAACCGCAAACCGACATCCGCAAACCACAAACTTCAAACAGCAAACTGCTAACTGTGAACTGCAAACTGTGAACTCTAAACTGCGACCTACAAACTACTGCAAACTGCAATTGCGAACAGCAAACCGCAAACGCAAAGCACAAAATTCAAACAGCAAATTGCTAACTGCAAATTGAAAACTGTAAACTGCAAACTAAGAACTACTATCTGCGAACTGCGAACTGCAAATATCAAAATGAAAACTACAACTGCAACACGTAAACCACATACCGCAAACTCGAACAAAAAACTGAAAATGCAAACGGAAACCGCAAAATGGAAACCGCAATTAACAATTTGCAAACTGCGATATACGAACTTGCGAAAAACGAACTGAAAAATGAGAAATGCGAAATGCGAACTGCAAACTGCAAAAAGCGAACTGCAAACCGCAAACCGCAGACCGCAAACCACAAACCGTAAACTACACAGTAATAACTGCAAACTGCATACTGACAACTGCAACTGCAAATTGCGATCTGCAAACTGCAAACAAACTCCTAACTGCTAACTGCAAACTGCAACTAAAATGTGCGAATGGAAAACTGCGAAATTCAAATCTACTAACAGCCAAAACAAACTCCGAACTGCACACTGCAAACTGCGAACTGCAACCTGCAAACTACAAACTTTTGACGCTTACATGAGAACTGCAAACTGCGAACTGCAAAATGCAAAGTGCAAACTGCGAACTGCGAACAGCGAACTACAAGCTGCATACCGCAAAAAGTAAAACTGCAAATTGCAAACTACAAAAACGCCAAATGCGTATTTGCGCACTGCGAATTGCAAGCTGCGAACTGAAAAACTGCTAACTTCATACTACGAACTGCAAATGCGAACTGAAAACGGCAATCAGCGAACCACAAACCATAAACCACAAACCGAAAACCGAAATCCGCAAACGACAATTTGCGATTTGCGAACTGGGAACTTCAAACTGCAACTGAAACTGCGAACCGCAAAACGCAATTCGCATACCATATACATTCTAACGCAAACTGCGATATGCGAACTAATTAATTGCCTATTTGCCTGACTTTTTCCTTAATTTCCTGCCTGCCTAATTGCTTGCCTAATTGCCTGCTTAATTAACTGCCTAATTGCCTGCCTAATTAACTGCCTAATTGCCTGCCTAATTAACTGCCTAATTTCCTGCCTAATTAACTGCCTAATTGCCTGACTAATTTCCTGCTAAATAAACTGCCTAATTGCTTGCTTAATTGCTTGTCTAATTGCCAGCCTAATTGCCTGCCTAATTCTCTGCCTTACTGCCTGCCAAATTGCCTGCCTGCCTAAATGCCTGCATAATTGCCTGCCTAATTTCCTGCTCAATTGCCTACCTAATTACCTGCCTAACTGCCTGCCTATTTGCCTGCCTGATTGCCTGCCTAATTGCCTGCCACTTATCTGCCTAATTGCCTGCCACTTATCTGCCTAATTCCTGCCTAATTGCCTACCTGCCTAATTGCCTGCCTGCCTAATTGCCTGCCTAATTGCCTGTTTAATTAACTGCCTAATTGCAAAGCCTAATAAACTGCCTAATTAACTGCCTTATAGCCTTCCTAATTGCCTGCCTGCCTAAGTAAATTCCTGCCTAATTGCTTTCCTTATTGCTTGCCTAATTAGCTGCCTAATTGACTCCTTAATTGCCTGCCTAATTGCCTGCCTAATTAACTGCCTAATTAACTGCCTAATAAACTGTCTAATTGCCTGCCTAATTAACTGCATAATTTCCTGCCTAATTAACTGCCTAATTTCCTGCATTATTGCCTGCCTAGTTGCTTGCCTAATTAACTACCTTATTGCCTGCCTAATTGCCTGCTCTATTGCCTGCCTAATAAACTGCCTACTTGCCACCTAATTAACTGCCTAATTAACTGTCTAATTGCCTGCCTAATTAACTGCCAAATTTCCTGCCTAATTAACTGCCTAATTTCCTGCCTTATTGCCAGCCTAATAGCCTGCGTAATAATTTTGTCTAATTGCCAGCCTAATTAACTGCCTAATTTCCTGCCTAATTAGATGCCTAATTTCCTGCCTTATTGCCTGCCTATTTGCCTGCCTAATTAACTGCCTAATTGCCTGCCTAATTGCCTGCCAAATTGCCTGCCTTATTAACTGCCTAATTGCCTGCCTAATTCTCTGCCTTACTGCCTGCCTAATTGCCTTCTTGCCTAAATGCCTGAATATTTGCCTGCCTAATTTCCTGCTCAATTGCCTGCCTAATTACTTGCCTAATTGCCTGCCTAATTAACTGCCTAATTACCTGCCTACTTGCCTGTCTAATTAACTGCCTAATTGCCTGCCTAATTAACAGCCTAAATGCCTGCCTAAAAGCCTGCCTAATTGCCTGCCTATTTAACTATCTAATTGCCTGCCAATTTGCTGCCTAATTGCTTGCCTAATTGCCTGCCTAATCAACTGCCTAATTGCCTGCCTAATTGCCTGCTTAATTGCATGCCTAATTGCCTGCCTAATTACCTGCCAAATTGCTTGCCTGCCTAATTAACTGCTCAATTGTCTGCCTTATTACCTGCCTGCCTAATTGCCTGCCTGCTTAATGGCCTGCCAGCCTAATTGCCTGCCTGCCTAATTTCCTGCCAACATTCCTGCGTAATTGCCTGCCTAATTTACTGCCTTATTGGCTGCCTCATTGCCTGCCTAATTGTCTGCCTAATTGCTTGCCTAATCACCTACCTAATTGCGTGCCTAATTAACTGCCTACTTGCCTGCCTGATTAACTGCCTAATTGCCTGTCTAATTAACTGCCTAATAGCCTTCCTAATTGCCTGACTAATTACCTGCCAAATTGCCTGCTTGCCTAATAAATTGCTTAATTGCCTGCCTAATTGCCTGCCTGCCTAATTACCCGCTTAATAGCCTGCCTAATTAGGGGCCTAATTGCCTGCCTAATTGCCAGCCTGCTTAATTACCTGCTTAATAGACTGCCTAATTAGGGGCCTAATTAACTGCCTTATTGCCTGCGTAATTACCTGCATAATTGCTTGCCTAATTGCTTGCCTGCCTAATTGCCTGCCTAATTAACTGCCTAATTGCCTGCCTAATTAACTGCCTAATTAACTGCCTAATTGCCTGCCTGATTGCCTACTTAATTGCCTGCCTAATTAACTGCCTAAGTGCCTGCCTAATTATTTGTCTAATCAACTGCCTAATTGCCTGCCTATTTAACTGCCTAATTAACAGCCTAATTGCCTGCCTATTTAACTGCCTAATTAACTGCCTAATTGCCTGCCTAATTATCTGCCTCATTGCCTACCTTATTGTCTGCCTAATTGCTTGCCTAATTGTCTGCCGAATTACCTGCCTATTTGCCTGCCTAATTGCCTGCCTAATTATCTGCCTATTTGCCTACCTCATTAACTGCCTTACTGCCTGCCTAATTGCCTGCCTGCCTAAATGCCTGAATATTTGCCTGCCTAATTTCCTGCTCAATTGCCTGCCTAATTACTTGCCTAATTGCCTGCCTAATTAACTGCCTAATTACCTGCCTACTTGCCTGCCTAATTAACTGCCTAATTGCCTGCCTAATTAACTGCCTAAATGCCTGCCTAAAAGCCTGCCTAATTGCCTGCCTATTTAACTATCTAATTGCCTGCCTAATTGCTGCCTAATTGCTTGCCTAATTGCCTGCCTAATCAACTGCCTAATTTCCTGCCTAATTGCCTGCTTAATTGCATGCCTAATTGCCTGCCTAATTAACAGACAAATTTCTTGCCTGCCTAATTAACTGCTTAATTGTCTGCCTTATTACCTGCCTGCCTAATTGCCTGCCTGC